>NC_088399.1:68736212-69018712 GCF_034236695.1 Oncorhynchus nerka | reverse complement strand
TTCCTGCAGTCGGCATGTCAATTGCACGCTCCCTCAAACTTTTGTGGACTTTTATTTTTCCCCACACAAGGTGCACCTGTGTAATAATCATCCTGTTTAATCAGCTTCGTAATATATGCCACACCTGTCAGGTGGATTGATTGTCTTGGCAAAGGAAAAGCTCACCAACAGGGATGTAAACAAATGTATTCAGAGAAATCAGCTTTTTGTGCGTATGGAAAATGTCTAGGATCATTTATTTCAGCTCATGAAACATGGAACCAGCACTTCACATGTTGCATTTGTTTTTGTGAAGCGTATATCCCATCCCAGCAGCACCTAGTAGCTGTGAGTCAGTCTCATTGATGGTGGACCAGGATTCATAGACCAGATCTGTCTGCGGAGATGAGGCTTTTATATCTCTCTCGCCCCTCTGGATTATTATCATCTCTACTTTAACGTGGAGATCCATGGGTTGGGCCTTACTGGGCGTTATTGGTACCCATCTGCTCGTCTCTCTTCACATCTGGGGCTGCAGTCCGAGCATAGCAGAGGCTTACAGTATAAATAATGAGGATATCATCTTACTGAAGCGTTCCCCTCTCCTCCTCTCCCTGGGATCATTAAGAACATTGTCTCTGGCCCGGGTTTGACAGACAGACAGACAGACAGACAGACAGACAGGACTTGGAAGCTACTGATAATGAAAGTCCTCCTCTGTCTGATAATACATTGACTACTTCTCCTCTCTCTGTTTTGACAATACATTCACTCGTTATCTTCACCGTTATTCATGTCTGATATCTATGGTATGTTTAACACTGGGATGGTATGTAGGTGGTGTGTGGACATGGTTCATTTAATGGCTGTATATAGTATAGTATATTCTCCCCGGCTGTTTCTAATACTGATGTCCCATTTCTGCTTCCTGATTATTCAATCACCAAACTCAGTTTGCACACTAATTTAGCACGGCCTTCAATTGCAACGCTTGCTTAACTGCTCTCTCTCGCTCATTCGCTCTCTCTCGCCATCTCCTTTTCTCTCTTTCTGTGGCTTTCTATAGCATGACCAGTATTGTTTTGCATTTATGAATATTGACATTGTCATTTCACGCTTGTGAATGTGACGTAAATGTCTTGAAGTCAGTCCTTCCTGGCTCTGGCTTTAAAAATGTTTTAAAGCGCTCACATGTGAAAGTCTTTCCGGATGCTTTGTTAGCTCGGGCTTTTGGGGGAGGTTCATTCGGAGGTTGTTGTTAAATAAGGTACATGAGGGGAAGTGTCATTGTGTTCTACTAACCAGGCGAATATCCAGCTCTCCAAGGGGGGTTGTTGTGGGGAGTAAAGGAGCCAAGTAAGGGAACGTTTAAAATTGGGCACAGGACACCCTGAACTGGGTAGCTTAGGGGTGTGATGGCAATGGACTGGATTTAACTTATAGAACAATGGCACTAACCACATTTCTATCCACCGTTTCTATGTGGGTAAAGTCATAAGCTGTGATGGAAACAAGCAGTTTCAGTACAATTTAATAAATGCCAACATATTATTTGTTTGTTCGATATGGTCGGATCTTTTTGTGTCTAAAATGAATTATGCGAGAAATGGTGGTGGAAATGCCTTTATGCACAAATATTGATACAATAACCATTATATCGAAGTAAACTTGGAGTCGCGCGATTGAGTGTGTGGTCCTCCCACTACGACTCGGGAAACCATAAAGTGTATTAGTGGACAGATTAAATAAATGAGTGCCTTTTAAAGTATTCACACCCCTTGACTTTTTCCACATTTTGTTGTGTTCCAGCCTGAATTTAAAATGGATTCAATTGAGTTGTTGTGTCACTGG
Organism: Oncorhynchus nerka; assembly: GCF_034236695.1. Classification (NCBI taxonomy): domain Eukaryota; kingdom Metazoa; phylum Chordata; class Actinopteri; order Salmoniformes; family Salmonidae; genus Oncorhynchus; species Oncorhynchus nerka. The sequence continues at coordinate 69,016,882 of NC_088399.1, read as the reverse complement.
CCCACACACAATACCCCATAATGTCAACGTGAAATAGTGTTTTCTGAAATGTTTACTATTAACACAAAATGAAAAGTGTTCAACCCCTCTGGTATGGCAAGCCTAAATAAATTCAGGAGTACAGACTCACTCTGCATGCAATACGAGTGTTTAACATGATTTCAAGTTCTAAATATCATAGTAAGCTCGACGAACACTATGAAAGCTTAAACCAAGTTTATTCATCCCAAAAAGACAAAGACATATTCACACAACCCTTTCTCCTGTGCTGAGCCTCCTCCTACACATCTGAACACCGAATGCTGTTGCTAGACAGAACCTTAGTGATATCTATTCTTCCTCACTTCATCTGACCTGACCTCTACCCCAAAGTGCTCCCTCCTCCCCAACTCACGGCTGTCATGGTGACTGGTACCAGACTGCGTCTCTTCTCCTCCCATAGGATCCCTGATGGCGAACAATAACCTATCCGGACAGAATGTAAACGTTACACATTCCTCTCCCTCCCTCCGTGACATGAATAAGAACATTTCATATTCTCAGAACCCAACAATGACTACCACAGCTCTGTGCCCCACACATACAATTATCTCTAAGGTCGAGCAGTGAATTTCAAACACAGATTCAACCACAAAGACCAGGTAGGTCTTCCGATGCCTCATAAAGAAGGTACAGGCGCCCTTCCAAAGCAATTCACTTTTAGTCCTGAATAGAAAGTTTTATGTTTGGGGAAAATCCAATACAACAAATTACTGGGTAACACTCAGTATATTCTCAAGCACAGTGGTGGCTGCATTTTTGTGAAATCACAAGTGCAATATAGCAAAACACAGCTTAGATTTCAATAAAGCTTTTCGGCAAAAGCATACCAAGCGTTTATGTAAGGACATCTCTCTCAGTAGACAAAATATTACAAACAGCTAGCAGCCAAGTAGATTGGTCACGAAAGTCAGAAAAGCAATAAAATGAATTCACTTACCTTTGATCTTCGGATGTTTGCACTCACAAGACTCCCAGTTACACAATAAATGTTCCCTTTGTTCCATAAAGATGATTTTTATATCCAAAATACCTTCATTTGGTTGGCTCGTTATGTTCAGAAATCCACAGGCTCGAGCGGTCACGACATCGCAGACGAACATTCCAAATAGTATCCGTAAAGTTCATAGAAACATGTCAAACGTTTTTTTTATAATCAATCCTCAGCTTGTTTTTACAATATATAATCGATAATATTTCATCCGGGATTATAGCTTCTTCAATAGGAGAGCGAGAGAAATGTCTGCTCCAAGCTGTTGCGCATGCAAAACACTGCTGGCACCCAGCCATCCACTGACGCGATGTGATCTTTCTCGCTCATTTTTCTCGTGTCACTGGGCAGCTCTCGGCTGTGCTTCCCTTTGTAGTCAGTAATAGTTTGCAAGCCCCGCCACATCCGACGAACGTCGGAGCCGGTGTAGTACGTTTCGATCCTAGTCCTGTATTGATGCTTTGCCTGTTTGATGGTTTGTCGGTGGGCATGGCGGGATTTCTTATAAGCGTCCGGGTTAGAGTCCCGCTTCTTGAAAGTGGCAGCTCTACCCTTTAGCTCAGTGCGAATGTTCCCTGTAATCGATGGCTTCTGGTTGAGGTATATACGTACAGTCACTGTGGGCATGACGTCATCAATGCACTTATTGTTGAAGCCGGTGACTAATGTGGTCTACTCCTCAATGCCATCGGAAGAATCCCAGAACATGTTCCAATCTGTGCTAGCAAAACAGTCCTGTAGTTTAGCATCTGCTTCATCTGACCACTTTTTTTTATTGACCAAGTCACTGGTGTATCGTGCTTTCATTTTAGCTTGTAAGCAGGAATCAGGGGGATAGAATTATGGTCAGATTTGCCAAATGGAGGGTTGAGGGAGAGCTTTTCCCCCTCTGGTTGCACATTTAACATGCTGATAGAAATGAGGTAAAACAGATTTAAAATTCCCTGCATTAAACTCCCCAGCCAATAGGATCCCTGCCTCTGGATGAGCGTTTTCCTATTTGTTTATGGCGGTGTACAGATCATTGAGTGCAGTTTTAGTGCCAGCATCGGTCTATGGTGGTATGTAGTCAGCTACGAAAATACAGATGAAGACTCTCTAGGTAGATAGTGTGGTCTACAGATTATTTGCTATTTAACACAATTATTTTTGTTGACAAAATTATCGGTAGAGTTGAAAATGTGATGGAAACCCATAGAGCGTTTGATTTTTATTCGATACATGAAAACTTAAGCCAAAAAAGTACATTTTGTGTGCTCTGTCGTCATGCACTGATTTCTATCCACAACAAGTCAGTTTGGTGAAAACGTGACTGGTGGGAAAATGTGCGTTTTCTTTATGCAGATTATTTTATATTCGCATACGATCTGTCGCCAATTGGATGGCAATTTAGGTTTTGGATAGCTATCCAGCATCATAAGCGAACCTAGGATTGGTTGCAAACTAGCCTCTGAGGTTGTTCTTTGTTCTTCAACATTCATTAGTCAACGTCAGCTTGGTTTCTCCAAGGATAGAATAAAGAATAGAAAAGGTTACTTCTGAAGCCTTCAACCTGGAGTCCTGGAAAATTGGTTGATTCAGAAGAGGTGGGTGAATGTCCTAGATGTTTGATCTGAAATGTATTTTGTCAGTTCCTTCTCTCTTCATCAGTTGTGTTTAAGGCACCCAGCCAGGCCTCTAAAGGAATGAGATTACAGCTGTAGCCCTGTAGTCTCCCAAACTCTACAATTACTCTCTCTGCTCACCAGGTAGTGTGTGCGTGTGTGGACTGTTTTGACAGAAGGTGGGCTGTCCTCTCGTCTCCTTGAGGGGGGTCTTGTCAGGGTCTATGTCCCAGCTGTCAGTCCAATCTGGCCAGCTGTCACTTCCTGTTTCTTTAGCAGACTCCGCCTCCTACTGTGGATGAAGACCTTTGCCAATACAGAGCAAGGATCAACCTCCTTTAATGAGCTATATACTGTAGCCTTTTAAAACCATGAATTAGTTCACCCATGTAAAGCTGGCTATTGCTCAAGCCGTTCCCAATTGACTAGAACATAATCATTTTAAGTCTGTATTTTTGGCTCTCATGTTGGTTAGTGATGATAACCTTTCCTCTGCTCCACAGTGAGTTGTCGTCTCCTCCAGGGTAGATGAGAGAGACATGCCATCTCCTCATACACACGTCTGTAAGCTCATTTAAAGCAACCGTGTGTGTGGTTAATATTAAACCCACGCCATCTTCTCACTTAACACATAAGAGAGGATCTCTGAACAATGCTCTTCTATACTTCTGTTTCAAATTGTGACTTGTGTGATTGTGTTACGCCAGCCACATATGAGTGACTTGTGTGATCGTGTTACGCCAGCCACATATGAGTGACTTGTGTGATTGTGTTACGCCAGCCACATATGAGTGACTTGTGTGATTGTGTTATGCCAGCCACATATGAGTGACTTGTGTGATTGTGTTACGCCAGCCACATGTGTGATTGTGTTACGCCAGCCACATATGAGTGACTTGTGTGATCGTGTTACGCCAGCCACATATGAGTGACTTGTGTGATTGTGTTACGCCAGCCACATATGAGTGACTTGTGTGATTGTGTTACGCCAGCCACATATGAGTGACTTGTGTGATTGTGTTACGCCAGCCACATATGAGTGACTTGTGTGATTGTGTTACGCCAGCCACATATGAGTGACTTGTGTGATTGTGTTACGCCAGCCACATATGAGTGACTTGTGTGATTGTGTTACGCCAGCCACATATGAGTGACTTGTGTGATTGTGTTACGCCAGCCACATATGAGTGACTTGTGTGATTGTGTTACGCCAGCCACATATGAGTGACTTGTGTGATTGTGTTACGCCAGCCACATGTGTGATTGTGTTACGCCAGCCACATATGAGTGACTTGTGTGATTGTGTTACGCCAGCCACATATGAGTGACTTGTGTGATCGTGTTACGCCAGCCACATATGAGTGACTTGTGTGATTGTGTTACGCCAGCCACATATGAGTGACTTGTGTGATTGTGTTACGCCAGCCACATATGAGTGACTTGTGTGATCGTGTTACGCCAGCCACATATGAGTGACTTGTGTGATTGTGTTACGCCAGCCACATATGAGTGACTTGTGTGATTGTGTTACGCCAGCCACATATGAGTGACTTGTGTGATCGTGTTACGCCAGCCACATATGAGTGACTTGTGTGATCGTGTTACGCCAGCCACATATGAGTGACTTGTGTGATCGTGTTACGCCAGCCACATATTGTGACTTGTGTGATCGTGTTACGCCAGCCACATATGAGTGACTTGTGTGATTGTGTTACGCCAGCCACATATGAGTGACTTGTGTGATTGTGTTACGCCAGCCACATATTGTGACTTGTGTGATCGTGTTACGCCAGCCACATATGAGTGACTTGTGTGATCGTGTTACGCCAGCCACATATGAGTGACTTGTGTGATAGTGTTACGCCAGCCACATATGAGTGACTTGTGTGATTGTGTTACGCCAGCCACATATTGTGACTTGTGTGATCGTGTTACGCCAGCCACATATGAGTGACTTGTGTGATCGTGTTACGCCAGCCACATATGAGTGACTTGTGTGATAGTGTTACGCCAGCCTCATATGAGTGACTTGTGTGATCGTGTTACGCCAGCCACATATGAGTGACTTGTGTGATTGTGTTACGCCAGCCACATATGAGTGACTTGTGTGTTTATAGGTGCTGCATGCCCTACTTCGCTACTGTATTCCTCTTCCATGTATCTGCGTCCGTCAGGATGGTCGTGCTACCTGTGTCCGTCAGGATGGTCATTTTACCTGCGTCAGTCAGGATGGTCGCGCTACCTGCGTCAGTCAGGATGGTCGCGCTACCTGCGTCAGTCAGGATGGTCGTGCTACCTGTGTCCGTCAGGATGGTCATTTTACCTGCGTCAGTCAGGATGGTCGCGCTACCTGCGTCAGTCAGGATGGCGCTACATCAGTCAGGATGGTGCTACGTCAGTCAGGATGGTGATCAGTCAGGATGGTCGCGCTACCTGCGTCAGTCAGGATGGTCGCGCTACCTGCGTCAGTCAGGATGGTCGCGCTACCTGCGTCAGTCAGTTGAAGTCAGAAGTTTACATACACCTTAACCAAATACGTTTAAACTCAGTCTTTCACAATTCCTCACATTTAATCCAAGTAAAAATTCCCTGTTTTAGGTCAGTTAGGATCACCATTTATTTTAAGAATGTGAAATGTCAGAATAATAGTAGAGAGAATTATTTATTTCAGCTTTTATTTATTTCATCACATTCCCAGTGGGTAAGAAGTTTACATGCACTCAATTAGTATTTGGTAGCATTGCCTTTACATTGTTTAACTTGGGTCAAATGTTTTCAGTAGCCTTCCACAAGCTTCCCACAATAAGTTGGGTGAATTTTGGCCCATTACTCCTGACAGAGCTGGTGTAACCGAGTCATGTTTGTAGGCCTCCTTTCATTGCCCATGCTTTTTGTGTTCTTCCCACAAATGTTATATACGATTTGAGGTCAGGGTTTTGTGATGGCCACTCCAATACATTGACTTTGTTGTCCTTAAGCCATTTTGCCACAACTTTGGAAGTATGGTTGGGGTCATTGTCCATTTGGAAGACCCATTTGCGACCAAGCTTTAACTTCCTGACTGATGTCTTGAGATGGTGCGTCAATATATCCACAGAGTTTTCCATCCTCATGATGCCATCTATTTTGTGAAGTGCACCAGTCCCTCCTGCAGCAAAGCACCCCCACATCATGAGGCTGCCACCCCCGTGCTTCATGGTTGGGATGGTGTTCTTCGGCTTGCAAGCATCCCCCTTTTTCCTCCAAAACATAATGATGGCCATTATGGCCAAACAGTTCTATTTATGTTTCGTCAGACCAGAGGACATTTCTCCAAAAAGTATGATCTTTGTCCCCATGTGCAGTTGCAAATCGTAGTCTGGCTTTTTTATGGCGGTTTTGGAGCATTGGCTTCTTCCTTGCTGAGCGGCCTTTCAGGTTATGTTGATATAGGACTTGTTTTACTGTGGATATAGATACTTTTGTGACTGTTTCCTCCAGCATCTTCACAAGGTCCTTTGCTGTTGTTCTGGGATTGATTTCCACTTTTCGCACCAAAGTACATTCATCTCTAGGAGACGGAACGCGTCTCCTTCCTGAGCAGTATGACGGCTGCGTGGTCCCATGGTGTATATACTTGCATACTATTGTTTGTACAGATGAACGTGGTACCTTCAGGCGTTTGGAAATTGCTCCTAAGGATGAACCAGACTTGTGGAGGTGTACAATTTATTTTCTGAGGTCTTGGCTGATTTCTTTTGATTTCCCCAAGATGTCCAGCAAGGAGGCAATGAGTTTGAAGGTGGGCCTTGAAATACATCCACATGTACACTTCCAGTTGACTCGTTAATACAGGTAACGAGAAGAAGTTACAGGTCTGTGAGAGCCAGAAATCTTGCTTGTTTGTAGGTGACCAAATCCTTATTTTCCACCATAATTTGCAAATAAATTCATTAAAAATCCTACAATGTGATTATCTGGATCTGGAAGTGTACCTATGATGACAATTACAGGCCTCTCTCATCTTTTTAAGTGGGAGAACTTGCACAATTGGTGGCTGACTAAATACTTTTTTGCCCCACTGTGTGTCATTTCATAGTTTTTATGTCTTCTATTATTCTACTATGTGGACAATAGAATGTGACGGAGTAGACTGAATTATAATCAACATTTTATCAGAATGTATATACAGTGAATGATAATCAACCAAGCAAAATTATTAATCCAGCGTCAGAGTTTTCATAATGATAAACATGTTGAGCATTTTTTCTTTTTTTTCCTTTTGGGTAAAAGAAGACTATAGAGACGGTGGATTATTTAAATCTTGCTGCTGCTTTGGGCTTCTTCACTCTGCTCAGTGCAGAACTAAAACACAGAGACAGCCTGTCATCAGCCATCGCTGCCTATTGTCAAATGTGTTTCTTTGACGGGAATGGAAAGACGAGGCAAAAGTATCGCAGCAGCATGCTCTTTTTCTCTTTCTTTCTGTGCTTGTGCGGCAGGTAGCCTAGAGGTTAAGAGCGTTGGGCCTGTAACCGAGCAAGGCACTTAATAACCCTATTGGCTCCTGTAAATTGCTCTGTATAAGAGCGTCTGCTAAATGACTAAAACATATTTTTGTATATTTTAAAATGTATATCTCCGTCCGTCCTTCCCTCCCTCTTTCTTTTGCCTCTTCCCCCATCCTCCCTTACCCTCTCTTCCCTCCCTCCCTCCCTTTTCCTCCCTCCCTAAACTGTAGCTAGAGAGATGTGTATGTCTGGCACTCTGCCCTTTGTACAGGGGATTGACTAAACGCCTTGTCCCATGTTGTCGTGAAATATAGAATTTCAAACTGGAATGTTCCTTTCATTTACATTTTAAAAAATTATCTTCCAAATATTTTTTATTCCATCCAAAGTGAAAAGTGGATTCCCTCAGGGGTTTCTATGTGGTGTTCTATAATTGGTGGGATAGCTGCTGGTATAATCTGTTTTTATAGTTTTATTCCCTTTGCTTCTTGAGTCGTCTCTCTCCCGTCTGCTGCTGCATGCCGCTAACTACACCAAACCCTGCCCACTGTCACACAAGGAGAGGAGGTCAGGGGCACTCACTTGCCGTTCACTCTGCATGGTCACATGATGCAACAATGTTGGTGACGTGCTGCTTTCCACAAGCATTCTATAGCTTACACTATTCGCTTGGGTATCTTACTGTATGCAAACTACTGTTTGTCAGTTTTGTCTTAGCATGGTGTTACTAAAATAATTTGTGTTAGGCGCGAATGCTAATCGGTAGTTAGTTGGCTAGCTAGCTTGCTAAATGTACTGACGTCTAATTAGGGTCACCTGGAAACACTGACAAACTTTGGTACCTACCCTGTCAATAATTCCTCACTGGCTTATTCATTTGTTGTCATGTCAAACAATGTATTCAAGGTGCTGCCAGTGGGCAACTATAGAATTAGAATAATCACCCAACAGTTCAATTAACTAGGCCTGGATTTTTTTGGGCCCGTATTATGCTGCTTGGCACTGTGTGGAAATGATAAAAGTGCAGGGAATGCAGACATTGATGAAAATGTATAAAATCTTTTTTTTTGGAGTTGGATTGAACAGTATAAATAGAGAAAGCCCCATTTGAAATACTTCTTAATTTGTGTTGGCACCCCTATGGCCATGAACTACTCAAAAAGCATATTTATAACTTTTATCATTCAAAAACATAAAATACCGTCATACCGTGAAAAATATAGTGATGTGATATTTTGTCTGTATCGTCCAGCCCTACCCACCCGTGGAGGGAGAAGGGAAGATTAAGAGTGTGACACATGTTTGACTGCCTTCCTTCCTGCCCCACTGCCTCTGTAGAGATGCTGAGACTGCATTCCAAATAGAACTCTATTCCCTATGTTGTGCACTTCTTTTGACCCGCGCCCTATAGGAAATAGGGTATCATTTGGAACACAACCTGTGCCTACTGAGCCCTGCACTGTGCTGGTGCTGCCGTCTTGAGCAGACAGCAGAGACGTGACAGGCTTCTTTCAGCAGAGCAGACCAGGGGACTACAGCAGACCAGGGCAGTCCAGCAGGAATATGTAGTATAGCGCTAGGCAGCGTGTCCAGAGTTCAAATCAAATCAAATCAAATTTATTTATATAGCCCTTCGTACATCAGCTGATATCTCAAAGTGCTGTACAGAAACCCAGCCTAAAACCCCAAACAGCAAACAATGCAGGTGTAAAAGCACGGTGGCTAGGAAAAACTCCCTAGAAAGGCCAAAACCTAGGAAGAAACCTAGAGAGGAACCAGGCTATGTGGGGTGGCCAGTCCTCTTCTGGCTGTGCCGGGTAGAGATTATAACAGAACATGACCAAGATGTTCAAATGTTCATAAATGACCAGCATGGTCGAATAATAATAAGGCAGAACAGTTGAAACTGGAGCAGCAGCACAGTCAGGTGGACTGGGGACAGCAAGGAGTCATCATGTCAGGTAGTCCTGGGGCACGGTCCTAGGGCTCAGGTCCTCCGAGAGAGAGAGAAAGAAAGAGAGAATTAGAGAGAGCATATGTGGGGTGGCCAGTCCTCTTCTGGCTGTGCCGGGTGGAGATTATAACAGAACGTGGCCAAGATGTTCAAATGTTCATAAATGACCAGCATGGTTGAATAATAGTAAGGCAGAACAGTTGAAACTGGAGCAGCAGCATGGCCAGGTGGACTGGGGACAGCAAGGAGTCATCATGTCAGGTAGTCCTGGGACATGGTCCTAGGGCCCAGGCCAGTTGAAACTGGAGCAGCAGCATGGCCAGGTGGACTGGGGACAGCAAGGAGTCATCATGTCAGGTAGTCCTGGGGCATGGTCCTAGGGCTCAGGTCCTCCGAGAGAGAGAAAGAAAGAGAGAAGGAGAGAATTAGAGAACGCACACTTAGATTCACACAGGACACCGAATAGGACAGGAGAAGTACTCCAGATATAACAAACTGACCCTAGCCCCCCGACACATAAACTAATGCAGCATAAATACTGGAGGCTGAGACAGGAGGGGTCAGGAGACACTGTGGCCCCAACCCGAGGACACCCCCGGACAGGGCCAAACAGGAAGGATATAACCTAAAGTTATTCACACTTCTAGCCAGGCTCTGCTTCTCTCCTCCTCAGTTGTTGCTGTGGGATGAACAGAGCTGTGTGTGAGGGAGGAGAGAGAGCCGAGGCAGTCTGACTGTGAGAAATGGGAATGCTTACTCAGGCTTTTCACAAATACAAAAACGGAAGAGATGAAAATGCACAAAGAAAAAACTGCAAGTAATCTGACCTAGTTTCCAGTTCTCTTCTCTCTCTGGTCTAAGCCAGTGGTGCAGGAAGCATTTTTCCTTTTATTCTCTTAACCCTATCAGTCCCAAGAACCCAGCAAATAAGCTTTAGATTTAGCTGACTTTCATGTATCTGCATGTTCAGCCTTTATATTTAGCCTCACAATGAAATGTTTACCATTTTATTTTCAGGACAACCATGGCTACAATCTGACAAACAGTTGCAAAACCTGATTTAAAAAAATATATTTATGAATGCTGTAAGTACAGAAATAGTTTTCTCAATGGGAAATGAATATCCAACTAGTCAGTAACAACTGTGTGGAGTTTGTGACAGCAACTTTGAGCTTATCACAGTATTATAGACATTATGTCCTGGAATTTCCAATGATCTTCTATGTAGAAGAACCCCTTACCTTCTAACAACTCGTGTAGCTTGTGAGCGTCATCGAGCAAAAGATGTTGCACATATGAGTTTGTGATTGTCTCAACCTGTCATGGGCAGCTTTGTAGCTCAAACCATTCTAGGTCTACAGATGTTTGTATTTTTTATGACCTGGCCCGGACCCCTTCGGGATCCGCCCTTGTCTCACAAACACCGCTCTAGCTCAGCCTCATTTAAACACACAAATTGAAGTCCTAAATCATGCTGCACGCGATGGTGGGACTCATCGTGTTAATGTGATTCTGCCGGTTCATACCCGGATCTCATGTGTACCACAGGACTGTGTTAGCCCGTACAGCCTTCAGGTGTCAGATCCAGGTTACTCATTTCACGTGTGATTCGCCGAACCACCTCCAGTACGCATGATTGGGCCACGTATCAAGGAAGGACAATATGCGATTCTCCTTCCCCTACAGTCAGTGGGAGCTTGCCATTAGTATGACTGGTGGCTCCATGGTTACTGTAGGGAGGACTGTCTGATACCATGATGTAGAGCGTGTCAGAGAGCCCGTTTAGGAATGATGCATCACACAGGGCCGAACAGGGCAATTAGTTGTCTGACGAAGTACATGAAGGGAGCGAGGGGCTGTTGGGAGTAGGAAGGTGGTGGTGGTAGGAGTCATCATGTTCTTGGCAGAGTGGTGTTATAGGCTGGTGGTAGAAAGCTGGGTGGTTACCACTCCGACTGTACCTTCATTATCTCTACAAGCAAAGTCTTATATCTGAGAATATACCGTTTTCCCATCGCCAACAGTCGTTCTGGATTTCCCATGTTTACTTTCATCTTTTTTTAAGTCCTCTTTGTAATCTGTGCAGCATTCTGTTGAAGATGCATTATTTTCTCTTGTGCCAATTTTCACCACCTGGGAGAGTTAATGAGTAGTTGAAGTTGAAAGAAACTCTTTCAAGTCGGCGTCTGAGAAGGGGTTCCAGGTATCTCTGTTAGTTCCTGTTCTCTCAGAGCTGTTGATTTGAAACAGCTGTTGACTTGGACACCAGGATAAAAGTTCATTTTATAAACACACAACTCTGCAAGGTCTGTATGTCCTGCTGCTTTTTCTCCATCGTCCTGGCTTGCTGGGCCTTTTTCTCTCATCGGCTGAGAATGAACCTCTCTGGGATATGTGGGACACTAGCCTCTCTGGGATATGTCCGACCTCGCCAACAGCCAGTGAAATTGCAGGGCGCCAAATTCAAAACAACAGAAATCCCATATTTAAAATTCCTCAAATATACAAGTATTTTACACCATTTTAAAGATAAACTTCTTGTAAATTCAGCCACAGTGTCCGATTTTCAAATAGGCTTTAAGGCGAAAGCACACCAAACGATTGTTAGGTCAGCACCTAGTCACAAAAAAACATGAAGCCATCAGATGGCACTCACAGGACTTAATGTTACACAATAATTGTGTGTTTTGTTCGATAAAGTTAATCTTTATGTCCAAAAACCTCATTTTGAAATTGGTGTGTTATGTTCAGAAAAACATTGTCTCAAACAAACATCCGGTGAAAGTGCAGAGCCACGTCAAATTACAGAATACTCATAGTAAACATTGATAAAAGATACAAGTGTAATGCGTGGAATTATAGATAAACTTCTCCTTAATGCAAGCGCTGTGTCAGATTTCAAATAGACTTTACGGCGAAAGCACACCTTGCGATTTATGTTTGGTCATCGCCATGTCACAGAAAAACACAGCCATTTTCCAAAGAAGGAGAGGTGTCGCAAAAGTCAGAAATAGCATTATAAATATTCACTTACCTTTGATGGTCTTCATCAGAATGTACTCCCAGGAATCCCAGTTCCACAATAAATGTTTGTTTTGTTCGATAAAGTCCATCATTTATGTCCAAATACCTCCTTTTTGTTCACGCGTTTAGTTCACAAATCCAAACTCACGAGGCGCGGGCAAGGCCAGAAAGTTCAGACAAAATGTCCAAAAAGTTATATTACAGTTTGTAGAAACATGTCAAACGATATATAGAATCAATCTTTATGATGTTTTTATCATAAATCTTCAATAATGTTTCAACTGGACAATTCCTTTGTCTTTAGAAAGGAAAAGGAACGCAGCTAACTCTCACGGGCGAGACTGAGCTCATGGCATTCTGCCAGACACCTGAATCAAACAGCTCTCATTCTCTCCCCCTTCACAGTAGAAGCCTGAAACGAGGTTCTAAAGACTGTTGGTATCTAGTGGAAGCCTTAGGAAGTGCAATATAACCCCATAGACACTGTATATTCGATAGGCAATGGCTTGAAAAACTACAAACCTCAGATTTCCCACTTCCTTGTTGGATTTTTTCTCAGGTTTTTGCCTGCCATATGAGTTCTGTTATAATCACAGAAATCATTCAAACAGTTTTAGAAACTTCAGTGTTTTCTATCCAAATCTACTTATTACATGCATATTCTAGCTTTTGGGCCTGAGTAGCAGGCAGTTTACTCTGGGTAACTTCCTCTCCATTTTAGATAAGAATGCTCCGTTCAAAAAATGCAGAACCAAGAACAGATACAGCCCTTGGTTCACTCCAGACCTGACTGCCCTCGACCAGCACAAAAACATCCTGTGGCGGACTGCAATAGCATCGAATAGTCCCGTGATATGCAACTGTTCAGGGAAGTCAGGAACCAATACACGCAGTCAGTCAGGAAAGCTAAGGCCAGCTTCTTCAGGCAGAAGTTTGCATCCTGTAGCTCCAACTCCAAAAAGTTCTGGGACACTGTGAAGTCCATGGAGAACAAGAGCACCTCCTCCCAGCTGCCCACTGCACTGAGGCTAGGTAACACGGTCACCACGGATAAATCCATGATTATCGAAAACTTCAATAAGCATTTCTCAACGGCTGGCCATGCCTTCCGCCTGACTTCTCCAACCTCGGCCAACAGCTCCACTCCCAAGCCTCTCCGGGTTCTCCTTTACCCAAATCCAGATAGCAGATGTTCTGAAAGAGCTCCAAAACCTGGACCCGTACAAATCAGCTGTGCTTGACAATCTGGACCCTCTATTTCTGAAACTATCCGCCGCCATTGTTGCAACCCCTATTACCAGCCTGTTCAACCTCTCTTTCATATCGTCCGAGATCCCCAAGGATTGGAAAGCTGCCGCAGTCATCCCCCTCTTCAAAGGGGGAGACACCCTGGACCCAAACTGTTACAGACCTATATCCATCCTGCCCTGCCTATCTAAGGTCTTCGAAAGCCAAGTCAACAAACAGGTCACTGACCATCTCGAATCCCACCGTACCTTCTCCGCTGTGCAATCTGGTTTCCGAGCCGGTCACGGGTGCACCTCAGCCACACTCAAGGTACTAAACGATATCATAACCGCCATCGATAAAAGACAGTACTGTGCAGCCGTCTTCATCGACCTTGCCAAGGCCTTCGACTCTGTCAATCACCATATTCTTATCGGCAGACTCAGTAGCCTCGGTTTTTCGGATGACTGCCTTGCCTGGTTCACCAATTACTTTGCAGACAGAGTTCAGTGTGTCAAATCGGAGGGCATGCTGTCTGGTCCTCTGGCAGTCTCTATGGGGGTGCCACAGGGTTCAATTCTCGGGCCGACTTTTTTCTCTGTATATATCAATGATGTTGCTCTTGCTGCGGGCGATTCCCTGATCCACCTCTACGCAGACGACACCATTCTATATACTTTCGGCCCGTCATTGGACACTGTGCTATCTAACCTCCAAATGAGCTTCAATGCCATACAACACTCCTTCCGTGGCCTCCAACTGCTCTTAAACGCTAGTAAAACCAAATGCATGCTTTTCAACCGATCGCTGCCTGTACCCGCATGCCCGACTAGCATCACCACCCTGGATGGTTCCGACCTTGAATATGTGGACATCTATAAGTACCTAGGTGTCTGGCTAGACTGCAAACTCTCCTTCCAGACTCGTATCAAACATCTCCAATCGAAAATCAAATCAAGAGTCGGCTTTCTATTCTGCAACAAAGCCTCCTTCACTCACGCCGCCAAGCTTACCCTAGTAAAACTGACTATCCTACCGATCCTCGACTTCGGCGATGTCATCTACAAAATGGCTTCCAACACTCTACTCAGCAAACTGGATGCAGTCTATCACAGTGCCATCCGTTTTGTCACTAAAGCACCTTATACCACCCACCACTGCGACTTGTATGCTCTAGTCGGCTGGCCCTCGCTACATATTCGTCGCCAGACCCACTGGCTCCAGGTCATCTACAAGTCCATGCTAGGTAAAGCTCCGCCGTATCTCAGTTCACTGGTCACGATGGCAACACCCATCCGTAGCACGCGCTCCAGCAGGTGTATCTCATTGATCATCCCTAAAGCCAACACCTCATTCGGCCGCCTTTCGTTCCAGTACTCTGCTGCCTGTGACTGGAACGAATTGCAAAAATCGCTGAAGTTGGAGACTTTTATCTCCCTCACCAACTTCAAACATCAGCTATCTGAGCAGCTAACCGATCGCTGCAGCTGTACATAGTCTATTGGTAAATAGCCCACCCATTTTCACCTACCTCATCCCCATACTGTTTTATTTATTTACTTTTCTGCTCTTTTGCACACCAATATCTCTACCTGTACATGACCATCTGATAATTTATCACTCCAGTGTTAATCTGCAAAATTGTAATTATTTGCCTACCCCTTTTTTTTCTACTGTGTTATTGACTTGTTAATTGTTTACTCCATGTGTAACTCTGTGTTGTCTGTTCACACTGCTATGCTTTATCTTGGCCAGGTCGCAGTTGCAAATGAGAACTTGTTCTCAACTAGCCTACCTGGTTAAATAAAGGTGAAATAAAAAAATATAAAAAATCCAAGCTACTCAATACTGTCCCCCAGTCCCAAAGAAGTTAAGATGAGAGTATTATTCTATTCTAGTCTCGTGGAATCTAATGTTTTCTGTCTGTGTTAGCCCTGCTACCCAGCATGCAGTCTGCTGCAAGTGACAGGATAAGACTCCTAAGTATGTGTTCTGCTACAGGTCACAGGGTCAGACTAATAATGGCGCCGGAGGAGATGGCTGCTGTTTTACATGCTCCTAACCAATTGTGCTATTGTGTGGTTTCTTTCGTGTTATTTGTGATTTATTTTGTACTTAATGTTTCTGCCACCGTCTTATGACCAAAAAAGCTTCTGGATATCAGAACAAGTGGGTAACCCGCCTCTACCATCAGTCCTATTAGCCAACGTGCAATCGTTGGATAATAAACTGTATGAGCTCCGATCAAGACTATCCTACCAACTGGACATTAAAAACTGTATTATCTTATGTTTCACGGAGTCACGACGACATGGATAACATACATCTGGCGGGAGTTTTGGTCCATCGGCAATATAGAATAGCTGCCTCCGGTAAGACGAGGGATGGCGATCTGTGTCTATTTGTCATTAACAGCTGGTGCATGAAATCTAATATGAATTCAGTCTCAAGGTTTTGCTTGCCTGAGGTAGAGTATCTCATGATAAGCTGCAGACCACACTATTTATCAAGAGTTTAACTATATTTTTCAAAGCTTACCACCACTAACTAATGCCGGCACGAAGACCGCACTCAATGAGCTGTATAAGGGCATAAGCAAACAAATAAATACTCGTCAAGAGGTGGCGCGCGTAGTGTCCGGGGACTTTAATGCAGGAAAACTTAAATCCGTTTTACCTCATTTTTACCAGCATGTGCAACCAGAGGGGGAAAAAAACATTAGACCAGATTTACAAAGCTCTCCCTCGCCCTCCATTTGGCAAATATGACCATAACTCTATCCTGCTTACAAGCAAAAACTAAAGCAGGAAGAACCAGTGACTCGCTCAATACAGAAATGGTCAGATGACACAGATGCTAGGATACATGACTGTTTTGCTAGCACAGACTGGAATACGTTCCGGGATTCTTCCAATGGCTTTGCGGAGTACACCACATTACTCACAGGCTTCATCAATAAGTGACGTCATCTCCGCATCAACACAATTATCCCAGAAACCCTAGACCCACTCCAATTTGCATACTGCCCCAACAGATCCACAGATGAAGCACGCAATCTCTGTTGCACTCCACACTGCCATTTCCCACCTGGACAAAAGGAACACCTATGTGAAAATGCTATTCATTGACTACAGCTCAGTGTTCAACACCATAGTGCCCTCAAAGCTCATCACTAAACTAAGTTTGCAGACAACTCAACAGTGGTAGGTCTGATCACTGACAGCGATGAGACAGCCTATAGGGAGGAGGTCAGAAACCTGGCATTGTGGTGCCAGGATAACAACCTCTCTCTCAACGTGATCAAGACAACGGAGATGATGGTGGACTACAGTAAAAGGAGGGCCGAGCATGCCCCCATTCTCATCAACGGGACTGTAATGGAGCAGGTTGAGATCTTCAAGTTCCTTGGTGCCAATGAACTGTCATGGTCCAAGCACACCAAGACAGTCGTGAAGAGGGCACAACAAAACCTATCCCCCCACAGGAGACTGAAAAGATTTTGGCACAGCTCCTCAAAAGGTTCTACAGCGGCATCATCGAGAGCATCACTGGTATGGCAACTGTTCGGCCTCCGACCGCAAGGCACTACAAAGGGTAGTGCGTACGGCCCAGTACATCACTGGGGCTAAGCTTCCTGCCATCCAGGACCTCTATACCAGGCGGTGTCAGAGGAAGGCCCTAGAAACTGTCAGACTCCAGCCACCCCAGTTATAGACTGTTCTCTCTGCTGCTGCACGGCAAGCGGTACCGGAACGCCAAAATCCTGAAGAGGAGGCTACTCGTACTATTTGCATTGCTGTTACTCTGTTTATCTATGCATTGTCACTCTACCTCTACCTACATATTACCTCGACACCTGTTCCCCCGCACATTGACTCTGTACCGGTACCCCCTGTAAATAGCCTCGTTACTGTTACTTTATTGTTGCTCTTTAATTATTTATTTTGACAATTTTCTTTCATTTTTGTTTACTTCGGTTTATTTAGTAAATACTTTCTTAACACTTGTTTTTTCTTAACTGCATTGTTGGTTAAGGGCGTGTAAGTAAGGATTTCACTGTATAAAATTTGAGTTGTCTGTACTAGTCTGCTGCTTTTCAACTTCACAACTGCTCTGCACTGTATCCTCCTATATAATAATGTCATACTGTGTTGCCGCTCCGTAGCTTTAGAAATAAATATTGTTTTCTCTTTGAAGAAGTTGAGTTGTTCCAGGGGTAGCGGTGGTTTGGTGTTTATCTCCAGACGAAGCTAGCGAATGCAATACTTATTTTCTTTATCTTTGATAATCCTGTTTATATTGATACTTTTATCCATGTGGTTTATCCCTCGATCTTCACCTCATCTATATTTTGGTGGTGCCTCGTCGTCCTTTGACACGTTTCCTTAGTAGTAGACGTGTGCTTTCCTGTGTGTGTGTTTATCTTTCCTGTGTGTGTGCCCGTGTGACGTCATTGAGGTGGCGTGGAGGATATGGTCCCACTTTATTTGGATAGTCTGCATTTTTCATCTCTAGATGGTCTACAGATGGTCATATCTATATGTTGATAAGCGACTGCTTGCTATGGATACGGCTAGGGTAAGGGTTAAGTGTTAGGATAAGGGTTAGTAGATTCAGTAGGTAGTTGAAATGTTACTGATGGTCTGAAGGCCATCTGTAGATGGACTACCTTACTTGGAAGCCTGTTGCCATTAGATAGCCTAATGAAACCTTATAACCTGATGTTATGGCCTGTAAAACCTTATTGCCTGTAAAACCTTATGGCCTGTTAAACCTTATGGCCTGTTAAACCTTATGGCCTGTGATGTTGTGGCCTGTTAAACCTTATGGCCTGTTAAACCTTATGGCCTGTGATGTTGTGGCCAGGTGTGAGCCCATTACAGCCGTGTTAATAGCATCATTACAGAGCAGAATCAAACAGGCCCAGGTCAAAACGGCTTATTGAGTTACAGACCGGAGACAATAAAGAAGTATTAGTTTAATTACCCTCCATCTTGAAGCTGTGATTGGTCCTCAGGGAAGACTGATGCTCGGATTGGTCGGTCCTCAGGGAAGCCAGCGGAGTCGAGTGTGAAGTGAAACATCTGTGCTATTGAAAACAAACGACTTGAAAGCATGCGGGCACGTGTTGCATTGAAATGGATTACGTTGTTGTCAGTGATGATGTTGCTCATAGAAGACACTGCTGAATGCTTAAATGTCTTTATTATGCCTGTAAAAAAATATATTTAAAAAATACAAATAAGGTCATGAAACTGGTTGAGGTTCCAGTCAGATTCTGTTCCCCCATGAGATCTTGGTTAGAATGCTGATTGTTTGTGGCAGGCATCTTGCTTTGAATGCTTCCTCTCTGTTTATAATGAAAGACTCTTATCACACTGCAGATTGTACACTATTCTGTGAATCGATGGATGCTAATATAAAAGCTAAACAAATTTAGCAATATTTCTACTTTATTTTCATAATCTCCAGCACCATCCCAACATCAACATATGTGAAAATGGTGCGTTTCTATGTTTTGTAGTAAAACATATAGAGGAAGATTGGAAACACAATGACATCATCAACCTATTTAGTAGGCAATGCCTACTCATAACTGGTTAAAATCCCAGGATGCACACTGATGATGACATTGTAAACACATTATCTCCCTCTGTTTTACTACAAAACATAGAAACGCGCCATTTTCACACATGTTGATGTTGTGGTGGTGCTGGA
Source organism: Oncorhynchus nerka (assembly GCF_034236695.1). Classification (NCBI taxonomy): domain Eukaryota; kingdom Metazoa; phylum Chordata; class Actinopteri; order Salmoniformes; family Salmonidae; genus Oncorhynchus; species Oncorhynchus nerka. The sequence continues at coordinate 68,997,835 of NC_088399.1, read as the reverse complement.
GATGATTCGTATAAAGCTAGTTCAAACCAAGTCAATTGAAATAGGCTATGCAGTAAGGCCAGGGTAACACAGTAGTATATATTTGTGCTTCCATATTTTTGGAACATGTACTAGATTACCTCCAGAGACCAAAATCCCCAAATCGAATCTTTAATATGGTCTGGAGGATGTGAAGACGCTGAGCTGGTAAATGAATTAGCATGGTTTGGCACGGTCAAACTCAATGAATAAATAATGAGTCATTAAGGATAAGGAAGCTGACTTGGTACTGAAACGTGTTAGACCTGCATCGAGGTATAGTGTAATCCTTTGGGCTCAGCTCCCAGGGTGCGTTCCAGTGGCACCCTATTCCCTAGTGCACTACTTTTGGCTGTTGCATTTTTGGACACAACCCAGTGAGGAACCACCTCCAATTGTCACAGAACTCATCGACAGTCCTGCCAGAGGTGTGTCTGTGTCTTCAGGGGGAACAGAGACAAGTTGACTCGTACGAAAGGAAGCCCGGAGCCTTTAATCTGGTTGTGACAGACGTGGGAGGGCTAAGGGGCTGTGTGGACCGGTGAGGACACACTGGTGACTCCACACACTCGGCTCTCATGTCCAGCTGAGACAGATGGCTTAGCTTTGGGAACCTCAGCGGTTTTCCTCTGTGTTCGTTCTGTGTTGTTCATTGATGACACAAGTTTGTGTGAGAAGAGAAAGAGAACATTTTTATTATGTGGGTGCGTGTTGTCGTTGTGTGTTTTTCACTCCCCTGCTCTTGTGTTGAAACAGAGACTTGTGGTTTCAGCATGGCTAAGCAAAGCTCCCCAACTCATCCCTCACAGCTTGTCCCCTCCTTCTCCTCACCAAATGACCTTCTTTCATCTTCCTCTGTGTGGATCTTTAATTGGGTTACAGAAGAACCAGGCTGTGCCCCAAATGCCACCCTATTTCATATATATACTTTTGACCAGAGCTCTATGGACATGGGCAAACGTTGTGCACTAGGGTGACATTTTTCGCCTTTATTTAACCAGGTAGGTCAGTTGAGAACAAGTACTCATTTACAACTGCTACCTAGCCAAGATCAAGCAAAGCAGTGCGACACAAACAACAGAGTTACACATGGAATAAACAAAACGTACAGTCAATAACACCGTAGAAAAGTCTATATACAGTGTGTGCTAGGGAGGTAAGGCAGTAAATAGGCCATAGTGGTGAAATAATTACAATTTAGCAATTAAACACTGGAGTGATAGATGTGCAGAAGATGAATGTGCAAGTAGAGATACTGGGGTGCAAAGGAGAGACAAAAATGAGCTAGTTTGGTGGGCTATTTACAGATGGGCTGTGTACAGGTGCAATGATCTGTAAGCTGCTCTGACAGCTGTGGCTTAAAGTTAGAGAGGGGAGGTCTAAGTCTCCAGCTTCAGTGATTTTTGCAATTCGTCCCAGTCATTGGCAGCAGAGAACTGGAAGGAAAGGTGGCCAAAGCAGGAGTTGGCTTTAAAGGGTGACCAGTGAAATATACCTGCTGGAGCGTGTGCTACGGGTGGTTGCTGCTATGGTGACCAGTGAGCTGAGATAAGGTGGCGTTTTACCTAGCAAAGACTTATAGGTGACCTGGAGCCAGTGGGTTTGGCGACGAATATGAAGCGAGGGCCAGCCAACGTGGGCGTACAGGTCGCAGTGGTGGGTAGGATGGGGACACGGTGTTAATGGAAAACGTCTTTCTGTAGCATTATGGTGTTTTTAATCAGCTGTTCATATGGGAACTGCTGGTGCACCGTGACACGTTCTGTACTCTGCATTCTCTGTTTGCACCCGCAATACACCTTAGCAGCAGGAGAGCGCCCCTTTAATCTCTTTAGTGTACTTGAAAAGTTTCCATCTTTCTCCCCTTCCTCTATGTATTTAGTCATGCCTCTTTTTATTTTTTCCCCCTTTTTTTCCTGTCTCTCTTGCTCTCACAACCACTCTGTCTCTCTCCGTCTCTCGCTCTCTCTGCCTCAATGCGGTCTGTAACTCTAAGCTGTCAGATGTGTTCTCAAGAACAGCTCAGAGCTGCTTCAAGTCTCTGCTGCCATGTCGGGGCTTCCACCACACTTCCTTCTACTCGCTCTCCGTCGCTCTCTCTCCCTCCGTTCTTTCTCACACACACCCCTCTGTCCCATCATCACCACCTCTTCCTCTGTATTGCATAACCTGAATTTGCTTTGAAGAGACTGGCACACCAAGAGAGAAAATAAATAGATATTTTGTTTTATTTTGAGTTATTTAGCCTAGTCATTAGCATTTGGCGCCTACCTCTTCTCCTCGGGTGAACTGCACTACTCCTCTCCCTTCTTCCCTCCCCCTTTCTTCTCTGCTGGTGTTTCCCTTTACTGTCTCCCTAGGACACAGGACTCCCACAGAGCTATTACTGCTCCCAGCTAGTGGCTGCCCTGTCCTGCTCTTATCTGTGGGTAACGTTTACCTCCCAGATACTGGGTTGGGTACTGCTGCATTTCCTGCAATGCAATGCCCCCCTCCTCGCTCTCCCAGACCCCCTGTAGCCTGTGTTATAGTTGTGTGATTTAAAATACTGCTGCAGCATGCCAGATTCTGCGATACCTTTCCCAGCCCAGTTCATCTTGTCATATCCTCAGCCTGTAGGCTGTGTAATTGTTGCCTGGACTGTCTGTGTGACTCAAATACACAGCTCTGAGACAGGATAGAGCGCTTCAGGTCATCTTTATCCTCCCAATCCTGTTTTCTCTCATCAGTATGTGCCGTTTACATCAGTTACCATCAGACTAATAACGTTGTGTGGAGCTGGAATGGCCTGGTGTGGCCCACGGCTGTTAGTTCACCATCACTAGGGCAGGTGGCTGGGGAGCATGTTCTATCCATGCCCTGAACATAATCACAGCACACACACACACTCACTGCCTCCGCAAACACACACACACACTTATTAGTCACAGCGTGCGCACACACACTGCCTCAGGACACACACCGCCTCACCACAGCACACAAAGCCTCGTCACAGCTCACAGATAATAGCATTAGGAAGTGATTTGAGGTGCGCCTTGTGTAAAAAGAGAAAGCTGTTTGTCTTCTGTTCTGAATCATCCATGTGTGAAGCCGTCTCCGACTGTGTTTAATTAGATCAACCAGACCGTAATGTTATTGGCATGTGGGACAGACCCAGGTTCACTAGATTACATTTAGATGAATGCCCCAATCTCATTTTGAAGATGACTAAAGCTTTTGATTACCTTTTTTTTTAAGATAGCTTTCTCGACCTAACAGTGGTAATTTAAAGATGCATGCAATGCAGAGTGAGTTGTTAATAAATCTTTAAGTTACCATGGTAACAGCCAGTGACTATTTATACTCAAGTGTTCATTTGACAGTCTGGTCCTGTGGTCTCTAAGTCCATTACAGAAGCTTTGTATGTTGAACTCAAGGAAATGTAAGGAACCCATTTTGTGTCCCTATTTCACCCTGCTACTCTTACATTGCATAGTGATTTCTAGGAGTTGTATGGTGTTGTTTCTCTCTCTGTCTCTTCCTTCCCTAGCTGAGTGGTTCGGATGCACATTAGTGGTGCTCTGTCATTGGCTGATCTCAGAGGTTATAATGAGGAAATGCAAACGAAGGCGCTATTTCAGAGGGTTCCATCATCTTTGTGTTCTAACAGAGTCTAGCAGCGCCTGGGAGGAATAATGGGAAAGTCTCCATTTAGAGTTAGGTAACCCTGCTGCAGCAGAGCAGGTTGTGGGACTGGACAGACATACACAGCAGAGTGACAAGTAAACAGATCTATCCTCCATCTTTTCTCTCCCTTCTCTTTCTCCCCTGCCCCCCTCTCACTCTGGAGTTTGCTCTCCCTCTCTCTGTCTCTCCTTCTCCACTCCTCCCTCCTTTCCCTCCATCTCTCTCACCCACTATCTGAATAGAAACCCAGGGGTCTGTTTTTAATAGAATCATGCTGATTGGTCATCTCCCTAAATTGATAGACTCTATGTAATACAGAGGAAAAGGCATTTGTATATAGAACTGGCATTATTCTCTGTGTTCAATTGAATTGAACTCTGATGGGCTCTGTCCCCTCCCTCTGCCTGGACTGAATCCTCAGAGGAACCAGAGTTAGACTTTAGCCCCTGACCTTTCTGTGCAGACCTTCAGATGAATAGATTCCTGTAGCTTTAACCATAGCCAAGCCACCATTACTCAATATGTAGCAGGTTGTTAGAGAGCGGAATACCACAGTGTTTGGGCTAGTTAAGGAGTACTTTAAGGGCAGAGCCCCGAGCCCCTTGCTAATTTGAGATGCTGATGATGAGAAAGGGATAGGGAGGAAAATGAGAGGAGGAATTGGGGAAGGGAGAGAAAGATGAACAGTAGGTAGAAAATGAAAAATTGTCTTGTTTCCTGATTGTTTCCTGATTTTTAAAAACCTGTTTAATTGATGGGGAGTTGGTTTGAAAGGGTGAGGTGTTGCTTGAGTGTGTGTGTTGGATTAATAGCCATGGCGCTTGTGTCTGAGATGGGTGGTAATCATGTGGAGAGGAGAGGAGAGCAGTACAGGAACTCCCCCCTGCTGCTGCTGATATATACAAAGTGGCTTCGGAAAGTATTCAGACCCCTTGACGTTTTCCTCGTTTTGTTAGGTTACAGCATTATTCTAAAAATGTTGCTAATTTCTATTTTTTTAAACCATGAAATATCACATTTACATAAGTATTCAGACCCTTTACTCAGTACTTTGTTGAAGCACCTTTGTCTCGAGTCTTCTTGGGTACACCTGTATTTGGGGAGTTTCTGCCATTCTTCTCTGCAGACCTTCTCAAGCTCTATCAGTTTGGATGGGGAGTGTTGCTGCACAGCTATTTTCAGGTCTCTTCAGAGATGTTCGATCGGGTTCAAGTCTGGGCTCTGGCTGGGCCCACTCAAGGACAATCAGATACTTGTCCCGAAGCCACTCCTACATTGTCTTGACTGTGTGCTTAGGGTCGTTGTCCTGTTGGAAGGTGAACCTCAGTATGAAAACCTGCTCCAGAGCGATCAGGACTTCATCAAGGATCTCTCTGTTCCGTTCATCTTTCCCTCGATCCTGACTAGTCTCCCAGTCACTGCTGCTGAAAAACATCCCCAGAGCATGATGCTGCCACCACCATGTTTCACTGTAGAGATGGTGCCAGGTTTCCTCCAGACGTGACGCTTGGCACTCAGGCCAAATAGTTTAATCTTGTTTTTATCAGACCAGAGAATCTTGTTTCTCATATGAGTGTATGAGTGTCTTTTATCTGCCTTTTGGCAAACTCCAAGCGGGCTGTCGTGACTTTTTACTGAGGAGTGGCTGCCGTCTGGCCACTCCACCATAAAGGCCTGATTGGTGGAGTGCTGCAGAGATGGTTGTCCTTCTGGAAGGTTTTCCCATCTCCACAGAGGAACTCTGGATCTCTGTCAGAGTGACCATCGGGTTCTTGGTCACCTCCCTGACCAAGGCACTTCTCCCCGATTGCTCAGTTTGGCCGGGTGGCCAGCTCTAGGCTGAGTCTTGGTGGTTCCAAACTTCTTCCATTTAAGAATGATTGACCTTAAAGGCTGCTGAAATGTTTTGGTACCCTTCGCCAGATCTGCCCTTGACACAATCCTTTCTCGGAGCTCTACAGACAATTCCTTTGACCTTATGGCTTGGTTTTTGCTCTGACGTGCACTGTCAACTGTGGGACCTTATATAGATAGGTGTGTGCCTTTCCAAATCATGTCCAATTATTTGAATTTACCACAGGTGGACTCCATTCAATTTGATCATTTTTGAAATATTTCTACAATCTAAACAGAATGCACCTGAGCACAATTTCAAGTCTCATAACAAAGGGTCTGAATACTTACGTAAAAAGGTATTTCTGTTTTTTATTTTTAAGAAGAAGAAAAATGTAATTGAAAAAAGCTGTTTTCTCCTTGTCATTATGGGGTATTGTGTGTAGATTGAAGATTTTATTTTATCCATTTTAGATTAAGGCTGTAACTAGTGACGCACCGATATGACATTTTTGGCCGATACTGATATCCGATATTTTCCTTGCCAAAAAAAATGATACAGATATTTTACATTTTAGTAGCCTTTTAAGCATTCTAGTACAGTTAAATAGTTAACACACACACATGGACGCAGCGGTCTACGGCCCTGCATCTCAGTGCATGAGGTCCCCTGGTTAGAGTCCAAGCTGTATCACATCCGGCTGTGATTGGGCGTCCCATAGGGCGGTGCACAATTGGCCCAGCGTCGTCCGGGTTTGGCTGGGGTAGGCTGTCATTATAAATAAGAATTTGTTCTTATTTGCCAAGTTAAATTAAGGTTACACACACACACCACACTGACCAAAAAGTTATTTTGTTGGCATTTACATATGTCCTCATTACCAGTAAAACATAAGCAAAACCTATTTCTTTCACTGACTTGCTGTGCTGTTCAGTCGTTTCATTCTCAACCAGGATTTCTATGGAACACCATTTGGGTCTTTGCGTGTCAAAAATAAAACAAATGACCAGTAGATAACACTATTTGACATGTCAGATTAGCTTGTTGACCAATCAGGACCTGAATATGACTGCACGTCACAATTTAACGGGTTCATACATTTTTTTACATAGTTATTGCACATCACTTGTATTTCATGTCACAGCGATTCATCGATACGTATGCTTTGATGCTGGTAAAGTTGTCTCGCTCACCTACAGTGCTGGTCATAAAAAAAGCTACCTAGCTCATGGATGTGAACAATGTTCTTCCCCAAAAAGAGCAAAACTACAATCTGTTTCAGTGGCTAAAGTTTGATGTCATCATCTAAAATAACCCAAACTCTTAATTGATTAATGGTGGTCGGACCCATCTATGTGAAGCTAGCCACAATAAGGATTGGCCACAATAGTGGACTTTGCAGTTAGCCTTCAAAATAAAAGTATGGCATAATTCTACTCTTTGTATTAATTTGCATTGCTGTCAATGACATACTTTTATTTTGAAGGCAAACCGCAAATTCCGCTATTGTGCCTAATCCTTATTGTGGCTAGCTTCACAACACACAACCAAGTCCGGTCAAGCCTCACTAGCCAGATGAAGCTAGTTGGCTGCTTATAACGTTAGCTTGGGGCAACAGGGTTAAGTAGCTGGCTAGCTATTTATTTTTATGAACTGAAGTTCAATTTCAATAGGTGAACAACAAGTGGCAAACTAGCTAATACTTACTCACAAGGATTCTTAAATCATTGCGAAGAATAATGAAAATGACTGCAGTTTCTTCTGGTCATTGTTTTCAGGCTGGTTTTATTGGTGCTAGTTAGGTAGCAAGCTTAAGCTAGCTACCCCAGATGTTGTGGTCGAACAAATTATGTTTTTTTTACCAACGTGGTATTGTTAACACATCGTTCGTGGCCGGTGTTTGCTTGTTTTCAAAAAAGCTGTTTTTGTACAGCTTTGACAGTGCTACTGTATGTTTTTTTGATACGCATTGACCCAAACGGCGTTCCATAGTATGTATGCAGTGACGCTATTACTGTGTAACTCCGGTAGGGAAACATCTAAAAAATAGCGCACTTGGTAGTGTGTACCAGTGCTCGACCAGTCGGCGAAAGCCAACATCACCCACAACAAAGAACGGTTGATTGTCAATGAATTCCATTAACTTGGCTTTAATGGATTTAGTCTTTTGAGTTGTCTCGCTGAAATGTTATTACTCTTTCAAATAACTGCTCAACTTGTTGACTGCTCAATCCACACAGCAGACATTGTGGGCTAGGTTATGAATTCTGTGTGGCACGTGTAGTGCAACATTTTACGTGGCGTCATTATGGCATGTACCTTCGTTATATAAACTCAGCAAAAAAAGAATCGTCCTCTCACTGTGAACTGCGTTTATTTTCAGCAAACTTAACGTGTAAATATTTGTATGAACATAAGATTCAACAACTGAGACATAAATTGAACAAGTTCCACAGACATGTGACTAACAGAAATTGAATAATGTGTCCCTGAACAAAGGGGGCTTCAAAAGTAACAGTCAGTATCTGGTGTGGCCACCAGCTGCATTAAGTACTTGCAGTGCATTTCCTCCTCATGGCTGCACCAGATTTGCCAGTTCTTGCTGTGAGATGTTACCCCAATCTTCCACCAAGGCACCTGCAAGTTCCCAGACATTTGTGGTCGCAATGGCCCTAGCCCTCAACCTCCGATCCAACAGGTCCCAGACGTCCTCAATGGGATCGCTGGCCAATACAGGAAATCACGCACAGAACAAGCAGTATGGGTCGTGGCATTGTCATGCTGGAGGGTCATGTCAGGATGAGCCTGCAGGAAGGGTACCACATGAGGGAGGAGGATGTCTTCCCTGTAAAGCACAGTGTTGAGATTGCTTGCAATGACAACAAGCTCAGTCCGATGATACTGTGACACACCGCCCCAGACCATGACGGACCCTCCACCTCCAAATCGATCCTGCTCCAGAGTACAGGCCTCGGTGTAACGCTCATTCCTGTGACGATAAACTCGAATCTGACCATCACCCATGGTGAAACAAAGCCGCTACTCGTCAGTGAAGAGCACTTTGGTGGGTTTGTGCCCATAGGTGACGTTGTTGCCGGTGATGTCTGGTGAGGACCTGCCTTACAACAGGCCTACAAGCCCTCAGTCTAGCCTCTCAGCCTATTGTGGACAGTCTGAGCACTGATGGCGGGATTGTGCGTTCCTGATGTAACTCGGGCAGTTGTTGCCATCCTGTACCTGTCCCGCAGGTGTGATGTTCGGCTGTACCGATCCTGTGCAGGTGTTGTTACACGTGGTATGCCACTGTGAGGACGATCAGCTGTTCAACCTGTCTCCCTGTAGCGCTGTCCTAGGCATCTCACAGTACGGACATTGCAATTTATTGCCCTGGCCACATCTGCAGTCCTTATGCCTCCTTGCAGCATGCCTAAGGCATGTACATGCAGATGAGCAGGGACCCTGGGCATCTTTCTTTTGGTGTTTTTCAGAGTCAGTAGAAAGGCATCCTTAGTGTCCTAAGTTTTCATAACTGTGACCTTAAGTGTCTTAACGACCGGTCCACAGGTGCATGTTCATTAATTGTTCATGGTTCACTGAACAAGCATGGGAAACAGTGTTTAAACCTTTTACAATGACGATCTGCAAAGGTATTTGGATTTTTACCAATTATCTTTGAAAGACAGGGTCCTGAAAAATGGACGTTTCTTTTTTTTTTTTGCTGAGTTTAGGTACGCACTTTGCATCGGTATTGCACATCAGCTTTGAACTATCGGCCGATACCGATGTTGGCATTTTTAGCTAATATCGTCCGATTCCGATATGTTCATTTGTATCTGTAACATAACAAAATGTGGGGAAAGTCAGAGTCCGAATTTTTTCCCTGACGGCACTGTGTACACACACACACACACACACACAGACTCCCTTCTGAGTCTGCCTATTAATGTCTGAAGGTAGAGCGGTTATACAAACACACACACATTTCGTTGTCAGCAGCCAGCCTTCACTGATGGGATCAGTTTGATTACCCTACTGCTCAGATGACAGCCTGCTGAGATGGCCCTGGTTTGATAAGATGACAATAATAAAACCTCATGTAACTGCTGTGATAAAACAACTATAATACTAGACATCATTAAACTCTGTTCACTACATGACCTTACTTTTACCTCCTAATATGTGTTGTATAGTTGCAAACCAAACAGCGTGGTGCCAGTAAGTCATTCAGTAGGATGCTAGACAATACTATTCCACACTGTCGTGGACATTTCCTCTATTTACCAAATCATGGGAGCAAACCACACACACAAGTCAGAGTTAGTTATCAAAGTCCATCTTTAATTATATCAGCTCTATCACAATCCGGTGACTCTCAGGTAATTCCCTGAGAGCCCCCCCTGCATTGCAACTGCGATCCTTTAATAGCAAAGAAAACACATAGTCAGACAGCATAGACATAATAAATCGTTCAGCTTTGTCTCCTTACTCAAACCCCAGAACCATAAAGCAATCCTCCATATCAACAGGCATATATCAAATTGTCATTTAGATACAACCAATCCTGGACAAGCTCACGGAGAGGAGAGTGAGGCTATAGGTTAAGATAAAAGGGAGCATGAGAATGATTCCAGACACTGGCACCCTCCTTTCCCCACTAGAAAAAGGTAGGGAGTAAAATATATGTTTACACATGATGACACTTTGACCTCTCCCCTCTCTGCGGCCCATGCAACTTAGTCTTGACATAGAACAGATAACTGCAACCTTGCCACAGTATTATACAAAAATACCATTCTGATGAGAAGTAACTTACACACATTTGATGAATATAAAACATCTTACATATGTTACCAACAAATTCTGAATCTTCCACGACAACACCATTAGGCGACACCGATAGTGATTGAGGTTCAGTTTAGAGAGACGGTAAGGTTTTACGCAGCAGGCTACTGTACTGCCATTTTATGAGCTTTCCCTTCACTAATGTTAGATGACCTGCGCATCAGATTCCTCTACTGTGTTATCAACCTAAATAAATACCATCGGAAAAACTACTGCAATAAGTAGTTTCTTTTTTCTTGTAATAAAAACATCCGAATGTAATACATTTTATAAATTGTATTTGATAGATTTGATTATTAATAGTAAGCAATAGAATCCAGCAACAGCTTCTTTTCACAAAGCAAGAAGAATATCAACCCGCAAGCGGGCACAGTCAAATAACCGTAAACATAATCACCAACACTTGATAAATAATGCAAAACACAAATGTAAAAGATTAATTGTGTAAAGAAACCTTTGTGGAAATACACTGCTCAAAAAAATAAAGGGAACACTAAAATAACACATTCTAGATCTGAATGAATGAAATATTCTTATTGAATACTTTTTTCTTTACATAGTTTAATGTGCTGACAACAAAATCACACAAATTATCAATGGAAATCAAATTTATCAACCCATGGAGGTCTGGATTTGGAGTCACACTCAAAATTAAAGTGGAAAACCACACTACAGGCTGATCCAACTTTGATGTAATGTCCTTAAAACAAGTCAAAATGAGGCTCAGTAGTGTGTGTGGCCTCCACGTGCCTGTATGACCTCCCTACAACGCCTGGGCATGCTCCTGATGAGGTGGCGGATGGTCTCCTGAGGGATCTCCTCCCAGACCTGGACTAAAGCATCCGCCAACTCCTGGACAGTCTGTGGTGCAACGTGGCGTTGGTGGATGGAGCGAGACATGATGTCCCAGATGTGCTCAATTGGATTCAGGTCTGGGGAACGGGCGGGCCAGTCTATAGCATCAATGTCTTCCTCTTGCAGGAACTGCTGACACACTCCAGCCACATGAGGTCTAGCATTGTCTTGCATTAAGAGGAACCCAGGGCTAACCGCACCAGCATATGGTCTCACAAGGCGTCTGAGGATCTCATCTCGGTACCTAATGGCAGTCATGCTACACCATGACTGACCCACCGCCAAACCGGTCATGCTGGAGGATGTTACAGGCAGCAGAACGTTCTCCACGGCATCTCCAGACTGTCACGTCTATCACATGTGCTCAGTGTGAACCTGCTTTCATCTGTGAAGAGCACAGGGCGCCAGTGGCGAATTTGCCAATCTTGATGTTCTCTGGCAAATGCCAAACGTCCTGCACGGTGTTGGGCTGTAAGCACAACCCCCACCTCGGGCCCTCATACCACCCTCATGGATTCTGTTTCTGACCGTTTGAGCAGACACATGCACATTTGTGGCCTGCTGGAGGTCATTTTGCAGGGCTCTGGCAGTGCTCCTCCTTGCACAAAGGCAGAGGTAGCCGTCCTGCTGCTGGGTTGTTGCCCTCCTACGGCCTCCTCCACGTCTCCTGATGTACTGGCCTGTCTCCTGGTAGCGCCTCCATGCTCTGGACACTACGCTGACAGACACAGCAAACCTTCTTGCCACAGCTCGCATTGATGTCCCATCCTGGATGAGCTGCACTACCTGAGCCACTTGTGTGGGTTATAGACTCTGTCTCATGCTACCACTAGGGTGAAAGTACCGCCAGCATTCAAAAGTGACCAAAACATCAGCCAGGAAGCATAGGAACTGAGAAGTGGTCTGTGGTCAACACCTAGAGAACCACTCCTTTATTGGGGGTGTCTTGCTAATTGCCTATAATTTCCACCTGTTGTCTATTCCATTTGTACAACAGCATGTGGAATTTATTGTCAATCAGTGTTGCTCCCTAAGTGGACAGTTTGTTGTTTAAGTGTTCCCTTTATTTTATTGAGCAGTGTATATCCTTGGAATTATATAGAAAGAAGAGTCAATTATAGATGGACAATAGTTGTTTTTATATGCATGTACAGTAGCTTATTTGTATTGCCTAATCTACAGGCCTAAAATATGTTTTTGTTTTTCTCGCAATGAAAACATCACCATGTAATACGTTTTGATATATGTTAATTATAGATTTGATTAGTTTTAGGGTAGTTGGGCCGTAACCCTGGTATAAGGTATCTATGGTAATCTGGAAAAAGCCTGGGGGTGTTTTTTGAAGTAAATGCCTGCAGTCAGTTAGGAGATAAAGTAAATTGCATTCTTGATTTCACCTGTCGCATAATTTTTCATTATGAGGCTTTCCGTTAGTCCCCAGTCACTTTTACATGGAGTTGGTTTACAAACGCACAATGACGAGTCCGGAGCCTTTTGAGTTACTCAAATAATCTAATTTCAGTATGGAATTCACAACTAAATGTTTGCCACCTATATATAACTATTAAGTTAACTTTCTGAAATGTGCTAAATGCTCTGCAGTTGTACATTTTGTTTTGCTAATTTAGTAGTTAGCTATCTAGCTAAGTGGTTAGCTTCTTCCAAAATCAAGCATTCGCTTGGTAACAGCAGAGAATCCATTCCTGGATCAAGAGCCTTGCTGGCTAATATTTGTTTTGTGCTTACCGCAAACTGTGAGTAGTATTTTTGAGTTACTTGTATAATTTAGGTCAGATAATGTATAAAATATTTGATGTGCTCGTTATAATTTAGTTATCATTCTCGATGGGATTTTACATGTATTTGTTAGCATTGCTAACCTTCGTATTACAGACTGTCAGTGGGGTTGGAAAACTGTGGCCGTTGTGTTCAGTGCCGGTATTACAGAATATCCCGGTATGGCACAAGGTCTCTATGAAGGTATGACAATCTGGATACCGCCCAAGCCTAGCCAGTACTGTTATTCCAATGTGCAGGGGTACTGGAGGGATTGAGGAAGGAATGTACATGTAAACAAGTGTAAAAGTGTATTTTAGCTGGATAAATACACATTTAAATGTGTTCCTTCTGACCACAAGTCGGAGACCACTATGATGACGCACCAAATGCGTTCGATGGATCCTTTTTGTCTTCTTCTAATGCCTCTTAATGAGAAAGTACTCCTAAAGTAATCAGATAACATTACTGAGTTTGGGTAATCCAAAAGTTACCTGTCCACAACTGTAGTAAGTATGGTAACTAGTAACATATTACATTTAGAAAGTAACTTGTCCAACCATGAGTAAGTAATACAGTCCAGTAACAGCTTCTTTTGATGAATTATAAAGAAAATAGTAATATCAACCCGGAAGACGTGTGGTCAAATTATTTGCCGTAAACATGAGCATCACCACTTGTTGTGCTTATGGTGAACCACAAAATCAAACGGCAGTGGGCATCGGGTGGAGGTTAGTGGGACAAACTGACAGAAGACCACTAATGAGAGAGCCACCTTCTCTCTCTGTGGAGGTCTGTGTGGTGTAATCCTACTATACACGTTCCCCTACCTGCCTCATTAGCATCATGCTAACAAGCCCTCTGCTGAAGAGGTGTCACTGGGTGGAGAGGGGAGATGCCACAGAGCGAGGGGTGTAAGAGGGGACAGGGGGGAATGTTTAACCCTTCACCCCCCTGGAGGGATCTCTGTGGGCAGAGAGAGGCGAGTCCCTCGTTCTTGAATACACATGGTATCCTCTCACTCTGTTTGGTTTCACCCCACTCGCTCTGGCTTTGTTGGCATGGAAACATACGTTTACATTGCCATGGCAAGTGAAATAGAAAATAAACAAAAGTGAAATAAACAATAAAAAATGTACAGTAAACATTACACTCATGTTTCAAAGGAATAGACATTTTAAATGTCATATTGTGGCTATGTACAGTTATGATGTGCAAATAGTTGAAGTACAAAAGGAAAAACAAATGAACAAATATTGGTCGTATTTACAGTGGTGTTTTGTTCTTCACTGGTTGCCCTTGTGGCAACAGGTCACACAGCTTGCTGCAGTGATTTCACACTGATATTTCACACAATAGATATGGGAGTTTATCAGAATTGGATTTGTTTTCAAATTCTTTGGGTCTGTGTAATCTGAGGGAAATATGTCTCTAGTATGGTAATACATTTGGCAGGAGGTTAGGAAGTGCATCTCAGTTTCCACCTCATTTTGTGTGCAGTGTGCACATGGCCTGTCTTCTCTTGAGAGCCAGGTCTTCCTACGGCGGCCTTTCTCAATAGCAAGGCCATGCTCACTCTGTACATAGTCAAAGCTTTCCTTAATTTCGTGTCAGTCACAGTGGTCAGGTATTCTGCCACTGTGTACTCTCTGTTTAGGGCCAAATAGCGTTCCAGTTTTTTTGTTAAAATTCCAATGTGTCAAGTTATTATCTTTGGGGGTCTGATTGTATTTGTGAAAAGAGCCCCAGAACCAGCTTGCTTATGGGACTCTTCTCGAGGTTAATCTCTCTGTAGGTGATGGCTTTGTTATGGAAGGTTTGGGAATCGCTTCCTTAAGGGACGGTTGAGCTAAAATAGGCTAATGCGATTAGCATTAGGTTGTAAGTAACAAGAGCATTTCCCTGGACATAGACATATCTGATATTGGCAGAAAGCTTAAATTCTTGTTAATCTAACTGCACTGTCCAATTTACAGCAGCTATTACAGTGAAATAATACCATGCTATTGTTTGAGGAGAGTGCACAATTTTGAAAAGTTATTAATATACAAATTAGGGACATTTGGGCAGTCTTGAAACAATATTTTGAACAGAAATGCAGTGGTTTGTTGGACCAGTCTAAAACGTTGCACCCGCGCTGCTGCCATCTAGTGGCCAAAATCAAATTGCACCTGGGCTGGAGTAATACATTATGGCCTTTCTCTTGCATTTCAAAGATGATGGTACAAAAAAAATACAAAATAACGGTTGTTTTTTTCTTTGTATTATCTTTTACCAGACCTATTGTGTTATATTCACCTACATTCCTTTCCACAAACTTCAATGTGTTTCCTTTCAAATGGTACCAAGGATATGCATATCCTTGCTTTAAGGGCCTGAGCTACAGGCCGTTAGATTTGGGTGTGTCATTTTAGGCAAAAATTGGGGGAAAGACTTTTTACTGGATTTTGATAATTAGCGGGTATCGGGCTAATTCTGCTCTGCATGCATTATTTGGTGTTTTACGTAGCACACGGAGGAAGTTATTTTTTTATTTACCCCTTTTCTCCCCAATTTCGTGGTATCCAATTGTCCCATCGCTGCAACTCTCGTACGGACTCAGGAGAGGCAAAGGTCGAGAGCCATACGTCCTCCGAAACACAGCCCAGCCAAGCCATATTGCTTTTTGACACAAGCCCGCATAATCCGGAAGCCAACCTCGCCAATGTGTCAGAGGAAACACCATACACGTGGCGACCGTGTCAGCGTGCATTGTGCCCGGCCCTCCACAGGAGTTGCTAGTGCGCGATGGGGCAGGAACATCCCTGCCGGCCTAACACTGAAGACGCTGGGCCAATTGTGCCCCACCCCATGGGTCTCCTGGTCGTGGCCGGCTGCGACAGAGCCTGGACTCGAACCAGGATCTCTAGCGGCACAGCTAGCACTGTGATGCAGTGCCTTGGACCACTGCGGCACTCAGGAGGCCAACTCGGAGAATGTTTTTGCTGAATCTCAATTTGGTGTTAGTCCCATTTTGTGAATTCTTGGTTGGTGAGTGGACACCAGACCTTACAACTATAAATGGCAATGGGTTCTATAACTGATTCAAGTATTTTTAGCCAGATCCTAATTGGGATATCGAAGTTATTGTTCCTTTTGATGGCGTAGAAGGCCATTCTTGTCTTGTCTCTCAGATCGTTTACAGCTTTGTTGAAGTTACCTGTGGTGCTGATGTTTGGGCCTAGGTAGGTATAGTTTTTGTGTGCTCTAGGGCAACGGTGTTTCGATGGAATTTGTATTTGTGCTTCTGGGAACTGGACCTTTTTTGGAACACCATTGTTTTTGTCTTACTGAGATTTGTGTGCAGAAGATCTAGGTGCTGCTGTAGGCCCTCCATGGTTGGGAACAGAAGCGCCAGATCATCAGCAAACAGTAGACATTTGACTGGTTCTAGTAGTGCCCTCGCCAATTCGTTGATATAAACAGTGCCTAGACTTTTTCCAAATGTTGTTACATTACTGCCTTATTCTGAAATGTATGAAATATTTTTTCCCAACAATCTACACACAATACCTCATAATGGCAAAGCAACAACTGTTTTTTAGACATTTTAGCTAATTTATATAAAATTAAAAACTTAAATAAATCAAATCAAATTTGATTAGTCACATGTGCCAAATACAACCTTAGAGTGAAATGCTTACTTACAAGCTCCTAACCAACAATGCACTTTACAGAATATGAATAAGAATAAGAAATCAAATTAACAAGTAGTTTAAGAGCAGCAGTAAAATAACAGTAGTGAGACTATATACAGGTACCGGTACAGAGTCAATGTGCGGGGGCACCAGTTAGTCGGGTAATATGTACATATAGGTGGAGTTATTAAAGTAACTATGCAAAGATAATTACAGAGTAGTTGCGTCATAAAAGAGAGAGGTGGGGGGGGGGCAATGCAAATAGTCTGGGTAGCCATTTGATTAGATGTTCAGGAGTCTTATGGCTTTGGGGGTAAAAGCCTCTTGGACTAGGCGCTCCGGTACCGCTTGCCGTGCGGTAGCAGGGAGAACAATCTATGACTAGGGTGACTGGAGTCTTTGACAATTTCTAAGGCCTTCCTCTGACACCGCCTGGTATAGATGTCCTGGATGGCAGGAAGCTTGGCCCCAGTGATGTACTGGGCCGTACGCACTACCCTCTGTAGTGCCTTTAGGCCAGAGACTGAACAGTTGCCATACCAGGCAGTGATGCAACCAGTCATTCTCTCGATGATGCAGCTGTAGAACCTTTTGAGGATCTGAGGACCCATGCCAAATCTTTTCAGACTCCTGAGTGGGAATAGGTTTTGTTGTGCCCTATTCACAACAGTCTTGGTGTGCTTGGACCGTGTTAGTTTGTTGATGATGTGGACACCTAGGAACTTGAAGCTCTCAACCTGCTCCACTACAACCCCGTCGATGAGAATGGGGGTGTGCTCGGCCCTCCTTTTCCTGTATATTACATTTACATAAGTATTCAGACCCTTTATTCAGTACTTTTGTTGAAGCACCTTTGGCAGTGATTACAGCCTTCAGTGTTCTTTGGTATGACGCTACAAGCTTGGCACACCTGTATTTGCATTTTTCTCTGCAGATCCTCTCAAGCTCTGTCAGGTAGGATGGGGAGCGTTGCTGCACAGTTATTTTCAGGTCTCTCCAGAGATGTTCGATCGATCGGGTTCAAGTCCGGGCTCTAGCTGAGCCATTCAAGGACATTCAGCGACTTGTCCCGAAGCCACTCCTGCGTTGTTTTGGCTGTGTGCTTAGGGTCGTTGTCTTGTTGGAAGGTGAACCTTCGCCTCAAGTCCTGAGTGCTCTGGAGCAGGTTTTCATCAAGGATCTCTCTGTACTTTGCTCTGTTCATCTTTTCCTCTATCCTGACTAGTCTCCCAGTCCCTGCTGCTGAAAACATCCCCACAGCATGATGTTGCCACCACCATGCTTCACCATAGGGATGGTGCCAGGTTTCCTCCAGACGAGACCCTTGGCATTCAGGCCAAAGAGTTCAATCCTGGTTTCAACAGACCAGGCCATCTTGTTTCTCATGGTCAGAGTTTTTAGGTGCCTTTTGGCCAAGTCCAAGCGTGCTGTCATGTGCATTTCACTGAGGAGTGGCATCCGCCTGGCAGCTCTACCATCAAGGTCTGATTGGTGGAGTGCTGCAGAGATGGTTGTCTTTCTGGAAGGTTCTCCCATTTGTCATTGTTTAAAATGTTCTTACTTGTCTGCTTGAAGTGTTTAGATTTGATAGGGAAGCTGAAAGGTCAAATATACTGTTTAAGGCATTCCACTGCCAAGCTTACATCTTCACTATTACAGTGAAATGTTTTGTCCAGGAAGTTGAGATTGAATTTCTTGCTACTTAATTGTTTTTTGGTAAGTTTCTACACTACTTTCCTTCCATCTGTAGCATTTCTTAATGTTGTGCAGTTCCTATGGTGTTGATGCCTCACAATTGAGTATTGCTTCCTTCGAGTAGACTGTGAGTTTGCTGTGATCTGATAGGGGTGTCACTGGGCTGACTGAACACTCTGAGATACTCTGGGTTGAGGTCAGTGATAAAGTAATCTACAGTACTACTGCCAGTGGATGAGCTGTAGGTGTACCTACCATAGGAGTGTCCTCGAAGCCCACCATTGATTATGTACAGAGCTACAGGAGTTGTGACCTGTTTTTGTTGGTTGTTTTGTCATAGTTGTGTCTATGGGGGCATATTTGGGAGGGCGTACTGTCACCTCCAGGTTGGTGTTCCCCTGTGTGCTGAAGAAGTATCAGGTTCTTGTCCGGTTCTGGCATTTAGGTTGCCACAGACTAGTACATGTCACTGGGCCTGGAAGTGGTTGTTCTCTCCCTCTAGGTTGGAGGAACTGTCATCGTTAAAGTATGGGGATTCTATTGGGGGGGGGGGGGGGGTATAGGTAGCACACGTGAAGACATTTTTCTCTGAGATAATTTCCTTCTTAATTTCGAGCCAAATGTACCTGTTCTGACTCATTTAATAGAGTTTGTTAGTTCTGCTCTATACTAAATTAGCATACCCCCTGAGTCTCTTCCCTGTTTCACACCTGATAGTTTGGTGGATGAGACTACCGGGCAACCAGTGTGTCCGTCTCCTCTATACCATGTTTCTTGTAGGATGACAATGTCTGTATTTCCAATTTCTTTGAAGTCTGGGTTCCTGCTTTTTAGGCCAAAGGCAGATCACCTCAGCCCTTGTATATTCCAGGATGAGATGGTAAAAGCTTTGTGCTCCATAGTGTCTAGTGTTCTTTCTCTCTTTCTGTATCACACACAGAGTGCTCTGTATGTGTGACTTTCTATTACACTCTTTTTTTCCCTCTTCTTTTTCTTCTCTCCTTTGTTCTCTGTCCGTCATCACCACAGCAGCACAGTTTGGTTCTTTTAACATAACCGAGGCTTCACATCTCCTAGCAGTTGTCTTTTTTTCTTTCTTAGCCTATTGTGAAGGGCGTCGGCTGGGTGGAGAATGGAACTGCGGTAGCAGTAACTACACCGCTCCAGTAGAATAAAACTAGATACAGAGTAGAGTCCTACTCTCTCATTACATCAGACACGTTACTGTTAGAGCAGTCTTATGTGGATCGAGGCAAATTATTCATATAGCGATGAATCCTTTTCATGTTGGAAAGGGAGCTGTGCGGTACATCAGTTCTGTCTGAATATTGTTGAGATAAGATCATGCATGCAATAGTTACCAAAGACCATCACATGGCTGCAATACTGTTCAGTCTTCAAGTCTGTTTGTTTCCTCAGCATTGTTGCCTTAGTGTTTTGCTGTATTGCTCATTCTGCTAATGGCTAAATGACATGCCTCCAGTATGATCTATACACATGATATAACATCGTGCATATTAGTAGAAAATTCCATTTGTAACAATTGCAATATGTGAGTGTCAAGACAAAATGTTTTACTCATCAATCAACCAATCTCTCCCTCTTTCTCCAGGGGACAGAAGCGCAAGCTTGAGGAGGAAGAGGGGGAGTCGGCGGACGAGTCCACCAAGGATTCTAACGAGGAAGAGGAAGGAAGCAGCTCAGAGGCTGATGAGATGGCCGCTGCCCTGGATGCGGAGCTTAACGACTTCATGTGACCGCGATGAATTTGATTGGACAAATGAACTGGATGTTTGATTGGACGTTTGTGAACAATGACTCACAGAACCCCACCCACCCCCACCCGAGTTATCCCAGCAGCTTTTCAGCTACGTGGTACCTGAGAATCATTCTGTCTCTACGCTGTGTGCGTGCTTGTGTTTTATCGAGGTGAATGTGTTGTACAGAATGAAGAGGTAGGTTAGTACAGTAGGAAAGCGTTGGTGTGTAAATATAGTTGTAGATCATTTTTAGGGTTAATATAGAAACATTCGACAAACACATTTGTGGTGTTGTTTTATTGTGAGATAAAAAAATAGGATGTTTTACTTGAGTTTGTTTTTCTATTAAGACTTTTTTATATAAATTCAACAAATTATTAACTTTATTCATTGGTCATATGATGCCAAAGAGTTTGAACTAGGCCAATCAGAGCCTGCAGCTAAACATTTTACTCTTGACGTCACATTCTGTGATCCTATTTCCTGTTGTTGTTTTTTTTAGGGGTTGATCATTAAAACGTTGTTACCGGCAGAAAGACTAAGATGCCTGAATGTGTCCCATTGGCTCTTTTCCTCTGTTCTTCTCTACCTTGGTGTTGGTACCAGAGCCATATATAGAGGTCGATATGTATGTATGACTCTGGTTGGTACCTTTTTATAAAGTCAACTGAGCTATCTGAGACAAACACCCAGGATGCACTGCAATATCAACATCATCCTCATCTTCATCATACCACTGTTAGTTATCAGCAGTCTATCTTTTGACTGACCTGGCTGAAAGCTCCAAGCAGGAAGTATATGAGTTGCACTGTGGCAGTCCTCCTGGCTCCACCAATGAGATTTGCCGGTCCTCCTGGCTCTGCCAATCAGCGGTGCCGGTCCACCTGGCTCCAACAATGGTCTTGATCAACATTTCCAACACCAACTAATGTGTTTTACTTCGAAAGATTAGCTGGTCTCGACCATAGATGACTCTAGTGCCCAAAAGCCCATTTTTAACATGGACAGCGTAATTTACGACTTTCACCATTTTGAACTAGTCAACTAGATGGGACTTCCTATGGGTTAAGGAATGATCACATAATTCCATCCAGGTCATCAGGAGGGATCAGCCAATGAATTATACTCGTAAGCGAGCGATAATGATCCATAACTCAGGTTGCAATATATCGGCAACCTTGGCTTTATATCTGTTCAAACAACAGACTCCAGGTGGCAGTATGCACCCTTTCAGTTAGTTTGCCAACTTATAGAAATGGTAGAAGAAGAAAATGGACTACTTAAAAATGGGCTCAATGTCACTGCAGGTTTTCTGAGACGCAATAATGGGACAGATACAATGATGCCATGTCTATGGTCGAGGCCCGATTACCTGTCAAAAAGTTATATGGTCAAGACCCACCAACCAGGTCACTGCCACCACCTCCCCTCACTGGAGCCTGTGATGAATGGATGCGTTTTGTTGTTTTGCTTTATGCCATTCTTATTAGGTCTTACAGCTACTTCTATCAGGTGATTTATGTTTTAGTCCGTTGCAGAGTCAATGATTTGCTAACGGCTACATTTCAGCCAGGTTATAGAGTTCAGCAAGTGTCGTAGTGTACGCTGCTCTTAGTAGGGACATCAAACGTTCAGGCTGCTGCACAGACACTACGGAGGCTCTAGCCTGGTTAAATTGGGCTTGAGAGCATTTTTTAACTCTCTAAATTGTTAGATGCGTAAGAAATAGATGCAATAGTTTGTGAGTAGGAAACATAACACTGAGTATATAAAACATTAAGGGCAGCTGCTCTTTCCATAACATGGCGAAAGCTATGATCCCTTATTGATGTCACTTGATAAATCCAATCAATCAGTGTAGATGAAGGGGAGAAGACCGGTTAAAGAATGATTTTTAATCCTTGAGACATGGATTGTGTATGTGTGCCATTCAGAGGGTGAATGGGCAAGACAAAATATTTAAGTGCCTTTGAACGGGGTATGGTAGTAGGTGCCAGGCGCACCAGTTTGATTGTGTCAAGAACTGCAACGCTGCCAGGTTTTTCATGCTCAACAGTTTCCTGTATGTATCAAGAATGGTCCACCACCCAAAGGGTGGGAAGCATTGGAGTCAACCTGGTCCAGCATCCCTGTGGAACGCTTTCAACACCTTGTAGAGTCCATTCCCCGATGAACTGAGGCTGTTCTGAGGGCAAAATGGGGGGGTGCCTCAATATAAGGAAGGAGTTCCTAATGTTTGGTATACTCGGTGCATATATCATCTTAAATTGACATGTTGAATTATTTTGCCATATTAAATAATTTTATTTTCCTCTATAATTTCCCTAATGTGGACACTTTCTGTTACTACCTTACACAAACTTGCATTTACACCCCATAAAATCTCTATAAAAGTCGCTGGCCACACACCAATATACTGATTTGACAGTCCGACTATCACCTACCTACATACCAGCCAACCGTTGTCACTGTCGATATCCTATGCTGCGTCGTGATTCGTTGAAGTTGACTAACAGAAAAAGTGGTTTGTTCCCTTTTCCATGTTGACAGCCTCCTGAAATGAACATCCGATATTGTACAAGTCTTCATCTAACCAACCATGTACAGTGCCTTCAGAAAGTATTCACACCTCTTTTTCTAAATGTCATTGGTCTAGGCACACTACCCCATAATGTCAAAGTGGAATTGTGTTTTACAAATTTCATTAAAAATGAAATGTCTTCAGTCAATAAGCATTCAAACCCTTTGTTATGGCAAGCCTAAAAAAGTTCAAGAGTAAAAATGTGCTCAATAAGTCGCATAATAATTTGCATGGACTCTGTTCACTAAGTGTTTACCATGATTCTTGAATGACTACCTCATCTCTGTGCCCCACACATACAATTATCTGTAAGGTCACTCAGCTGTGAATTTCATACACCGATTCAACCAAAGACCAGGGAGGTTTTCCAATGCCTCACAAAGAAGGGCACTTATTGGTAGATCGGTCAAATAAAAAAAGCATGGTGAAGTTATGAATTACGCTTTGGATGGTGTATCAATACACCCAGTCACTACAAAGATACAGATGTCCTTCCTAACTCAGTTGCCGGGGAGGAAGGAAACCACTGAGGACAATGATGACTTTAAAACAGTTACAGAGTTGAATGGCTGTGATGGGAGAGAACTGAGGATGGATCAACAACATTGTAGTTACTCCACAATACTAACCTAAATGACAAGAGTGAAAAGAAGGAAGCCTGTACAGAAAATAAATATTCCAAAACAAGCATCCTGTTTGCAACAATGAACTAAAGTAATACTGCAGTAAATGTGCCAAAGCGATTTACTTTTAGTCCTGAATACAAAATGTTAAGTTTGGGTCAAATCCAATACAACACATTACTGAGTACCACTCTCCATATTTTCAAACACAGTGGTGGCTGCAGCATGTTATGGGTATGCTTGTAATTGTAAGGACTGGGGAGTTTGCTTAGCACCATTCTGTTTTTTTATGCTGACAGAGGCAAAATCCTAGAGGAAAACCAAGTTCAGTCTGCTTTCCACCAGATGCTGGGAGATGCATTCACCTTTTCAGAGGACAATAACCTAAAACACAAGGCCAAATCTACACTGGAGTGGCTTACCAATTTACAGTTTTGACTTAAATCTACTTGAAAATCTAAGGCAAGACTTGAAGATGGTTGTCTAGCAGTTATCATCATCCAGTTTGACAGAGCTTGAAGAATTTACAATAAATATTAATGGGCAAATGTTGCACAATCCAGGTGTGGAAAGCTCTTCGACTTACCCAGAAAGACTCACAGCTGTAATCACCGGCAAAGGTGTTTCTACAAAGTATTGACTGTCAATACTTATATAAATTAGATGTATGTATTTCATTTTCAATAGATTTGCTTCAATTTCTAAAAACATGTTTTCACTTTGTCATTATGGGGTATTGTGTATAGCTGGGTAAGATTAATATATATACATATATATATATATATATATGTAATCCATTTAGAATTCAGGCTGTAACACAACAAAATGTGGAATAAGTCAAGGGGTATGAATGATTTCTGAAGGCTCTGTATAGATTATTCCATGTTTCCGCGTGGTCTTTGAGTAGTGCTTGTTTAAACAGCGCTATAGCATGAACGTCTGCCCCCTGTCCTATTGATTTCAGAGTGATGTGGAAGTGATTCACAAAAAGTGTGTTGCGTTACACGTACCACGTTGGCGACCCACTTGAATCAAAATGCAACACTTCAAAATGGAGCTAGCTGTCTTCTGCAAGTTCTCCTCTAATCAGTGGTGTCCACATTATAGCCTTATTCAGTGTGGCATTTGAGCTGTTGGTTTTAACAGGATGTGCAACCTCATCTCACCTCTCTCGTGCAGTTGTGTTCTACAGGTTGTCCTCTAACCAGTGATGTAAAAATATCTCCATACCCCCACAGATCTATGAGTGATTTATTGCTACAGTACAAGTCATATGATTACTATTGTTGTAGATGGTACATTTTGTGTTCGGTTTTCAAAATCACAAACTGCATATTGGTTATTGATTTTGACTCTTTAATAGTGTTTTGACTTTGGGCTATATCAAAATGGCTTGTCAACAGAAAGCAGCGACAGCATGATTTTCAATTGAACTTTCAACATTAATTTCCAATGGCATTGTACTTAATCAGGTAAAAACTGGCTGATTGAGTCCAATAATGTGCTGGGATTGATTTATTTTAATGAGACTGTGCATTCGGAAACTAATCAGACCCTTTACTCAGTACTTTGTTGAAGCAGCGATTCCAGCCTCCAGTCTTCTTGGGTATGATGCTACCACCTTGGTACACTGTATTTGGGAAGTTTCTCCCATTCTTCTCTGCAGATCCTCTCAACCACTGTCAGGTTAGATGGGAGCATCCCTGCACAGTGATTTTCAGGTCTCTCCAGAGATGTTTGATCGTGTTCAAGTCCAGGCTCTGGTGGGCCACTCAAGGACATTAAGAGACTTGTCCCAAAGCCACTCCTGCGTTGTCTTGACTGTGTGCTCAGGGTCGTTGTCCTGTTGCAAAGTGAACCCCAGTCTGGGGTCCTGAGCGCTCTGAAGCAGGTTTTCATCAAGGATCTCACTGTACTTTGCTCCATTTAACTTTCCCTCGATCCTGACTAGTCTTCTGGTCCCTGTTGCTGGAAAAACATCTCCACAGCATGATGCTGTCACCACCATGCATCACCGTAGGGCGTGACGATTGGCGTTCAAGAGTTCAATCTTGGTTTCATCAGACCAGAGAATCTTGTTTCTCATGGTCTAAGAGTCCTTTAGGTGCCTTTTGGCATTCTCCAAGCGGGCTGTCATGTGCCTTTTACTGAGGAGTGGCTTCTGTCTGGCTTGATTTGGGAGAGTGCTGTTGTCCTTCTGGAAGGTTCTCCCATCTCCACAGAGGAACTCTGGTGCTTTGTCGGAGTGACCATTGGGATCTTGGTCACCTCCCTGACCAAGGCCCTTCTCCCCCGATTGCTCAGTTTTAAATGGAAGTTTCTTCCATTTAAGAATGATGGAGGTTCTTGGGGACCTTTAACTCTGCAGACATTTTTTTGGTACCCTTTCCCAGATCTGTGCCTCAAAACAATCCTGTCTCGGACCTCTAGAACAATTCCTTCGACCTCACGGCTTGGTTTTTGCTCTGACATGCGCTGTCAGCTGTGAAACCTTATATAGACAGGTGTGTGCCTTTCCAAATCATATCCAATCAATTGAATTTACCAATATAGAAATATCTCAAGGATGATCAATGGGAACAGGATGCACCTGAGCTCAATTTCGAGTCTCATGGGAAGGGTCTGAATACTTAAATAAGGTATGTTTTATAAATATAAATATAAATTAGCAAACATTTCTAAAAACCTGTTTTCACTTTGTCATCATGGGGTATTGTGTGTAGATTGATGAGGATTTTAGATTAAGGCTGTAACGTAACAATGTGGGAAAAGTCAATGGGTCTGAATACTTTCGGAATGCACTGTATACCAGAAATCACCAAAACGGGTTTGCCCTGCCTGCTCTTAGGTCGTTTTAGAATCCAGGGCTGCGATTGTTCAAGGGTGAGAGGTCATGGGTCAGGAGTTAAAGCTGTGATGCTGGGTCCTCACCGAGAACATTGACTGCCACTTCATTATTAACCTGATTAGATAAAGATAGATAGATAGATGAAATAGTTATTTTTGTCATTGTGTCATTTAAGCCATTCACCCCACCCTTGGTTGTTTTCTCTATTCTGTTTTGGTTTGTTATTATTTTCAATGAAAAGCCTGATGTGTAAAAGTATTTGTATATTCTATTTCTTACTTGACCTGACAGAAAATATACTTTTCATTTAATAAATTTTGTTTTTTAAAAATTGTCTTTGAAGTGTGTCTATCTCAATCTGTGTGTGTCTGTGTTGAGAAAAGTAACGAGTTCCCAGAGGTAAATCTGGTTGGTGCCGAGCTCAGTGGTGGCATTTGAGCAGCAGTGGATAGAGATTTGTTTAGCCAGTCAGACTAACAAACTTTTACAAACAATGTTTCTGTTGGAGGAAAAGCAGGCAGTCCATTACCTCTGGATGAACTGCTGCTCGCCCAGATATGGATCGTGCACGCACCATACACACACCATACACACACACACACACACTATACTCACCACACACACACACACACACTATACTCACCACACACACACACACACACACTATACTCACCACACACACACACTAGTGTTGTTTTACTTCACATCTCTGGGCCTCATTTCCCCCACCACCATGTCACAGGAGAAAAATGATTACCTCAACATATGGTCATAAGAGTGAGTTGATAGACTGGCAGTGAGCCGCATGTGACTTTATGATAAGATGATTGGATATGAACTGAGACTTTGTTGTTGTGGCTTCTTGGGTTATGAATTAATTATCCCTCGCTACAGTCAGTATGTCTACGGAAACTCTGTGGAGTCTGACAGACTGACGTCTATCTACCAACATGGTACTGGAAAAATGCCTTGACAGCAAACTACTTTTTCCTCAGTTTTCGGCGGATTATGAGTTGATTTGGGACATTTTTTACGAGTAATATTAAAATTCAATCTGTCTTCGAAATGCTTACTCACTAATAGACCTGTATTCGCACGATTTATATTGCACCTTTTGACATTGTTGATCAATGGAAAATGGATTGAATCTGAAGAAATCCATTCCCAGCGACCATTAGGCCCTGTGCCAGACATCCCTCTCACACAACTTTTATAATTGATACATGTGTAATGATATGTAACGAATGGAGTTTATTGTACCGATGCTTCCCAAATGGCACCCTATTCCCTATATATATTGCATTACTAGTGCACTAAATAGGGAGTAGGGTGCCATTCGAGACCACTCTAATGTATGGAACCTGAAATGCACCTCTGGCTTTCTCATCATCACAGAGACAGTCTCATTGTCTGAATGTACATTACACAGCAGGAGTCATCATGTAGAAGTTGATTAGTAGTTTGTAATGATGGGAAGGGGATGGAGACCAAGGGACTGTAACTGGGGAGAAAAACATGAGGCTTTCAAAGCATTTTCATTATAATTTTCTATTTGACCATATCCTTACTCTCCAGACAAGATCCTAGAATATAACGTAGTGTTTAGTTGTAACTGATCTTCTTCAGAGATGGTCTCATTGATCTCATTTACGCAAATGTTTTATTCAGTGTGAAATTATAATCTTCCGTTAGGAGTGAAATGCAATATATACGTCTCTGTACAAGTATGCTATATACAGGCTTTACAGTTGTCTGTTTTATGCCGTTAAATCATTTAAATGGGTGTCCAGGTGAGGTGTTGGTTATGGTTCTCCACCTCTCTCTCCATCCCTCCATTCCTCTATCCCTCTCTCCATCCATCACCCTTAGTTAGGAGGTCTTAGAGTGGCAGGGTAGGTGAGGAAAAAGATCACTCAGACGAATCCTCTCTTTCACACCGGGATCCCTCCATCCCTGTTCCAGATGATTGACAGATGGTTCATCGTTCATTCCACGATTCTGTCGAGTTGGCTTTTCTGCTCTTATCTTCTGTTCTGCTGTAATTTTCTCCTGTTTTAGGTGTCGTTCACATCTGTCTCCAGCCTAACTGACAAAACTCCCAGCCAATGGTCGTTCTGGTCTGGTTGACATGTGAAGACCAATCTATCTCAGCAGGTTTAGGTCCCCTGGGGACGGGAGTATTTGAGACGGTAAATCACTGTGGAGAGAAGAGGAGACCACAGAAGAAGAAGCGCTTCTAACCTCAGGGTCTTTCTTGGATAAATATTGGTAATATAAGAGTTTATGTAGTCTCATCTTCTATGGTTAGGTTTCACAGATTAAAACATGAAGTCTCTCAGGCCGTCTCTGTTTCTACATGGTGTGAAGCCTTCTGCTTCTTTCTTTTACCGTCTGTACTGCCTCATCAACCTGCTGCTGTCTCCATATACCTGTAGTTGTAAACTATACAGGTTGCCATTTCAGAGATTAGTTCAAGGGAGGCCAATTTGCTACCTGAGCTGTAGTCTCTCTGGGTTCTGAGATTACATGAGCTGTAGTCTCTCTGGGTTCCGAGATTACATGAGCTGTAGTCTCTCTGGGTTCCGAGATTACATGAGCTGTAGTCTCTCTGGGTTCCAAGATTACATGAGCTGTGGGTTCCGAGATTACATGAGCTGTAGTCTCTCTGGGTTCCGAGATTACATGAGCTGTAGTCTCTCTGGGTTCCGAGATTACATGAGCTGTAGTCTCTCTGGGTTCCGAGATTACATGAGCTGTAGTCTCTCTGGGTTCCGAGATTACATGAGCTGTAGTCTCTCTGGGTTCCGAGATTACATGAGCTGTAGTCTCTCTGGGTTCCGAGATTACATGAGCTGTAGTCTCTCTGGGTTCCGAGATTACATGAGCTGTAGTCTCTGGGTTCCGAGATTACATGAGCTGTAGTCTCTCTGGGTTCCGAGATTACATGAGCTGTAGTCTCTCTGGGTTCCGAGATTACATGAGCTGTAGTCTCTCTGGGTTCCGAGATTACATGACCTGTAGTCTCTCTGGGTTCCGAGATTACATGAGCTGCAGTCTCTCTGGGTTCCGAGATTACATGAGCTGTCAACTATGATATGTTTCGCTTCTGTAGCAACAGGGTACCTCTACTCTTGTCATAGTAGCTTGTCCTCTACTCTTTAAAGGTAACAGTTTCCCCTGTGAACTTTAACCTTTCCTGAAGGTAAAGACATATTGTTGGTGAGCAAGTCAGCCATCCTACAGATCTCCTATGTCCCACAGCTCTCTCCTCATCCCAAGATACCACCCTTAAACAGGGTTGTTAGAATGTCAGGCTTTGCTCTCCTGTATGTAGGCCAGGAAGAGGCAACCAAACCGGCTGTTAGTGGAAAGGTCTTCAAACAGAAAGGTTCTGTTAACAGGAGATTGAGGATTGACGACTGAGCACCCTGAGTTCACCAATATAGCAGCATGAGTTTGAGTTATTACTCAAATCCATTACAATCAATGTGGTTTGTCATGAGAATATATGTGGGGATGTGTGGCATATACTTTTGAATAAAGCATCATTCTTCTTTATTGTCAATTATCGAAACTGCAAGAATTTGACGATTTATTGCATAAATTGGTTGGGTTGGCAGGGGTGTGTGAGGGTACTATAGTAAATCAACTCTGAGTGTTGCTCCCTTAACACAGCAGATGATGGAGGGATGCCGTTCAGAGGCATGACAGAACACATTCAATCATCACGCAATAGTGTTCAAACTGCCCGGCCGGGCTTTACTGTCATGGATCAGTAACATACTGCCGCCATGCAAGTTTCTCAAGTTCTGTTTGAATGTTTTTTCAAGTTAACATCAGGATTAGACTAGTTTCTGAGTGAACCTCCAGCTGCCTTTCACAGGGGCTGTGTATGCTTCCCAAATGGCACTCTATTCCCTATATAGTGGGACCCCTATGGGCCTTGGCCAAAAGTCATGTGAACTTTAAAGGGTCATTGAAGATGGCCTGTTTCCTGGTTGTCCTGCTTGCAGACTGAGTAAAGCCAACTTTTGAAAACATGGTTTTGGAGTTATTGAGTGCTTCCCAGTCTTAGGTTCCCAAAATAACTCCTGGACTGTATTTCAATAGCTGCAGTGTAAATCTGATAATGTATTTAGTGCTGCTGGTAATAACTGGGTCAGTTCAACCAAACAAGACAGAGGCTTGTGTGTGTGTGTGTGTTTGTTTGTTGTGTTTGTGTGTTTGTGTGTGTGTGTGTGTGTGTGTGTGTGTGTGTGTGTGTGTGTGTGTGTGTGTGTGTGTGTGTGTGTGTGTGTGTGTGTGTGTGTGTGTGTGTGTGTGTGTGTGTGTGTGTGTGTGTGTGTGTGTGTGTGCTGGTTAGGGAGCAACTATTCCGTGCCAACGGTGCTACTGTCAAAGTGAATGAAAAATGACTTTGTTATTTTTGCTCTGTAACTCAGTCATGTCCCTCTCACATGCTTATTACATATCCCTCTTTGTCTGTCAGCCTGTGACTCTGTCCCTTGTGTCAGCCGTAATGACAGGGCATATTATTCAGCATCCCAGACCTCAACAGCCAATTTCCGCTCCTCCAGTCATACAGAGGTGGGTTGTTAATGCTGTGGGTATTTTTGTCCAACGGCAGAGTAACGTTTTAGCTGCTGCTTATTTTAAACATTAAAGTGGAGTACATTATGGCAGCATACACCTATTTGACTTTAGAAATCCATGAATTGTCAATGTAATGGAGGGCTTTAAAGTTAAAACAACGTCACCAGAGCTCACAAAGAGGTAGAAGCCTGAGGGGACCCCTTGTGACATCGCAGATGGAACTGGGGAAAACACGATATGTTAAATTACAAATGTTTTATCTGAACTATACTGGGTTCAGTAAGAAATAGTTGGACTTGGAGATTTGACAGTGCTGTGCAGATACCATTCTTCTCTCTATCTCTGAGACATTAGGGGATCACTGGCTTCAATATTGCCTTCTAGGAAAGTTGGATTTATTTATAGTAACTATGTATATATTCAACCGAAATGTTCTCAATGATTTGTGCTGCAATTTCACTCTCACTGTACAAACTCCATTGAAATTGCCTTTAGTCTTTGCCCAGTTCACTATTCCCTTTCAAATAAGATTAACCTTGAACCAAAATACCAGGAACCCTGTATTTTAGGTAACACCTGGAGCAATGTCTTTAATGCTCCTTCTGAACTTGACCTTTAGAATCATGAAGTTTATCTCAAAGCAGAACCAGAGGTCTGAGAGCTCCTGTAAATGTCCTGATGGCCATGTCCTTGTTCCACCACACAGTCTGCCTATCACCATGCTTCCTTGAGTCGCTTCACAAGGATTCTGACAGAGTATATCCTCGCTCTCCGATGGCTTCTGTGTTTTTATAAACTAGCTGTTACGAGGCTTGCTCATCATACTCAGACAGTCGATGAAGATCATTTCATTTTATATAGTGATTGGCTTATACATTTTTCAGGAATCCCTACAGTATAAATGAATAGTAGGAATAATCATATTTTCATTGATGGTGAGATATTATACATTGAGGGAATTTGTATTTTGGGAGTTTCTCCCATTCTTCTCTTTAGATGCTCTCAAGTTCTGTCGAATTGGATGGGGAGCATTGCTGCACAGCTATTTTCAGGTCTCTCCAGAGATGTTCGATCAGGTTCAAGTCCGGGCTCTAGCTGTGACAGTCAAGGACATTCTGAGGCTTTTCGTTGTCCTGTTTGAAGGTGAATCTTCGCCCCAATCTGAGGTCCTTAATGCTCTGGAGCAGGTTTTCATCAAGGATCTCTCTGTACTTTGCTCTGTTAATCTTTCCCTCAATCCTGACGAGTCTCCCAGTCCCTGCCACTGAAAAACATCCCCACAGCATGATGCTGCCACCGCCATGCTTCACCGTAAGGATGGTGCCAGGTTTCCTCCAGATGTGACGCCTGGCATTCAGGCCAAAGAGTTCAATCATGGTTTCATCAGACCAGAGAATGTTGTTTCTCATGGTCTGAGAGGCCTTTAAGTGCCTTTTGGCAAACTCCAAGCGGGCTATCATGTGCCTTTTACTGAACAGTGGCTTCTGTCTGGCCACTCTACCATCAAGGCCTGATTGGGGGAGTGCTGCAGAGATGGTTGTCCTTCTGGAAGATTCTCCCATCTCCACAGAGGAGCTCTGGAGCTCTGTCTTAGTGACCATCTGGTTTTTGGTCACCTCCCTGACCAAGGCCCTTCTCCCCCGATTACTCAGTTTAGCCCGGCGTCCAGCACTAGGAAGAGTCTTGGTGGTTCCAAACTTCTTCCATTTAAGAATGATGGAGACCGCCGTGTTCTTGGGGACCTTCAATGCTGCGTACATTTTTTGGTACCCTTCCCCAGATCTGTGCCTCGACACAATCCTTTCTCTGAGTTCTACGGACAATTTCTTGGTTTTTGCTCTGACATGCACTGTCAACTGTGGGACCTTATATAGACAGGTGTGTGTGTGACTTTCCAAATCATGTCCAATCAATTGAATTTACCACAGGTGGACTCCAATCATCTCAAGGATGATTGGAGTCCATGATCAATGTCAACAAGATGCACCTGAGCTAAATTTTGAGTGTAATAGCAAAGGTTCTGAATACTTTTGTAAATAAGTCTCTTTTTTTTACCCCTTTTTCTCCCCAATTCCATGGTATCCAATTGTTTTAGTAGCTACTATCTTGTCTCATCTCTACAACTCCCGTACGGGCTCGGGAGAGACTAAGGTTGAAAGTCATGCGTCCTCCGATACACAACCCAACCAAGCCGCACTGCTTCTTAACACAGCGCACATCCAACCCGGAAGCCAGCCGCACCAATGTGGCTGAGGAAACACCGTGCACCTGGCAACCTTGGTTAGCGCGCACAATGAGACAAGGACCTCCGGTCGCGGCCGGTTACGACAGAGCCTGGGTGCTGCAGTACAGCACCCTTAAACACTGCGCCACCCGGGAGGCTAATAAGTATTTCTTTTTTAATTAATGTTTTAAAGCTTTGTCATTATGGGGTGTTGTGTGTAGATTGCTGAATATTTGTTTGTTTTTTAATACATTTTAGAAATTGGCTGTAACATAACAAAATGTTGGAAAAGTCAAGCCCAATTTTTCAGTTTTTGATTTGTTAAAAAAGTTTGAAATATCCAATAAATGTCGTTCCACTTCATGATTGTGTCCCACTTGTTGTTGATTCTTCACAAAAAAATACAGTTTTATATCTTTATGTTTGAAGCCTGAAATGTGGCAAAAGGTTGCAAAGTTCAAGGGGGCCAAATACTTTCGCAAGGCACTGTACATCTGTTGGTCACAGATATGTCGCTCTGGATAAGAGCGTCTGCTAAATGACTTAAATGTAAATGTAAATGTAATGTTAAAAAAAAAAGTAGGGCATGGATTAGAATATCAGTCAGTATCTGATGTGATCACAATTTGCCTCATGCAGCATGACACATCTCCTTCACATAGTGTTGATCAGACTGTTAATTGTGGCCTGTGGAATGTTGTCCCACTCCTCTTCAATGGCTGTGAGAAGTTGCTGGATATTGGCGGGAACTGGAACACGCTGTCGTAAATGTCGATCCAGAGCATCCCAAACATGCTCATTGGGTGACATGTCTGGTGAGTATATGTAGGCCTTGGAAGAACTGGGACATTTTCAGCTCCCAGGAATTTTATACAGATCCTTGCTGAATGGGGCCGATAATTATCCTGCTGGAACATGAGGTGATGGGAGTGGATGAATGGCACCACAATTGGCCTCAGTATCTCGTCACGGTATCTCTGTACATTGATAAAAAAAATGCAATTGTGTTTGTGGCCGTAGCTTATGCCTGCCCATACCATAACCCCACCGCCACCATGGGGTACTCTGTTCACATTGTTGACATCAGAGTATCTGAGGGGGGCTGAAACTGAGGACATTTTTGAAACAGGTCTTTAAACACACCTTTTTCGCTTTGCTTTTCCTTAGGGTGCTTTTTAGTCGTTCAGTTTTCGTTGTTATTCTTTTGTTATTTTTCCTCTTATGTTTGTTTTGTACTAAATATTTCCTGTGAGCACATTGTGTTGAATTCCATGTCTGAAATGTGCTGTATAAATAAAGCTTGATTTGATCAGCAAACCGCTCACCCACATGATGCCATATGCGTGAATTGCCATCTGTCTAATACAGTTGAAACCGGGATTCATCCTTGAAGAGCACACTTCTCCAGCATGCCAGTGTTCATTGAAGATGATCATTTGCCCACTGAAGTTGGTGAGGACGACGAGCACGCAGATGACCTTCCCTGAGACGGTTTATCACAGTTTGTGCAGAAATTATTATTTGGTTGTGCAAACACACAGTTTAATCAGCTGTCTGGGTGGCTGGTCTCAGACGATCCCGCAGATGAAGAAGCTGAATGTGGAGGTCCTGGGCTGGCATGGTTACACGTGGTCTGCAGATGTGAGGCCTTGTCACACCCTGAGCGTAGAGAGCTTTTTATGTCTCTATTTTGGTATGGTCAGGGTGTGATTTGGGTGGGCATTCTATGTCCCTTTTCTATGTTTTGTATTTTTTTGTTTTGGCCGGGTATGGTTCTCAATCAGGGACAGCTGTTGTCTCTGATTGGGAACCATACTTAGGTAGCTTTTTCCCACATGGGTTTTGTGGGTAATTATTTTCTGTTTAGTGTTTGCACTTTACAGGACTGTTACGGTTTCATTTATTTTCTTGTTATTTTGTATTAGTGTTCAGTTCACTAAACAAACATGATCACTTTCCATGCTGCGCTTTGGTCCGACTACTCTTCCTCATCCGACAACGAAAGCCGTTACAGGCCTGTTGGACATACTACCAAACTCTCTAAACGACATTGGGAGGCGGCTTATGGTAGAGAAATTAAGATTAAATTATCTGGCAACAGCTCTGGTGGACATTCCTGCAGTCAGCATGCCAATTGCACGCTCCCTCAAAACTTGAGACATCTATGACAATGTGTTATGAGTCAAAACTGCACATTTTACAGTGGCCTGTTATTGTCCCCAGCACAAGGTGCACCTAAGGAATGATCATGCTGTTTAGTCAGCTTCTTGATATGCCACACCTTTCAGGTGGATGGATTATCTTGGCAAAGGAGAAATGCTCACTTACAGGGAGGTAATACATTTTTTGTGCATATAGAAAATGTCTGGGATCTTTTATTTCAGGTTATGATACATGGGATCAGTACTTTACATGTTGCGTTTATATTTTTGTTCAGTGTAGCTTTCCTAGTGCAATGGAACCAATGCCATAGTCCCCAAAGTGCAAACCACTCCAGACCGGCTCAGTTGATGAGAAGCTTCTAGGGTAGCATAGAGCCTGGAGATATTTAGAGAGACTTTGAGGCTTTAATGTTTGGACGTGAGAGATCATCATGGTTTTCATTTTCAAGTACTGTGTAGCCCCTTTAATAAATGTTGGCTTCACCAGCTTCTTGGAAACTTACACAGTATGTGCTTGAATACTTGAGCCTCACGGAAAAACTAGCAGTGCACAGTGCTGAGGTCTCGGATGCTGTTGTCGTCACACTGTGATACATGATTCCAATCGCCTTCCATACATTATAAGACCTTATAATAGGTGGGCTGACAAGAAGACAGAAGAAAGGCAGAAACTCTCTAACATCTGCAACAGAAGACATTTCGTAAGAACCATGACAGTAGCTGTAGCCTACAGTATACGGTTTGGCGGTTAAATGTGAGGTGGAGAAAGGAGGAGGAGGAGGATGATGACGCCCACAGCAGCAGCCTACCAAAATGTCTGGGTCCTGTGACGTTGTCTTTTTGTAGAAGGTGTAGGGTCAGAACTGCCTCTTGTAAAAACTGCCTCTCAGCATCAGGCTACTGTAGTGGCATGAGTTGTAAATAAACTGGATTTATTTCATTGTAAATACTTTACTGTAAATACATTTGGGTGAGTGAATTCCAATCTTTCCTATCTTTTTAGCTGGACATGAGTCACGATTCATCTCAGGAATATAATTTATTTGTCCGCCACAGAGAAAGCTTGTTCTTATTGTGTACAGTAGGCCTACCTACTAATTACCAGGGTTCTTCTCTTTCACTCTCCTCTCTTCTGTCATTGTCTTACGTCAGATGGCATCACTCCTGCGTGATACTCGTCCCTCAGTGCAGACAACGCTCTTCAGTATTACACAACACAAGTCTCCCTTTCAGACAGGACCAATCAGGAGAGGAAGGGTTCTGACATCACAGTAAGATTATGCATTATTGAATCTCTTCTGCACCTTCATGTCTACTTTACAAACCTCACACACACTTTTCTCTAAGATGTGCCACAAAACTACACACACACACTCCTCCCGGAGACATGCCACAGTTCCCCCTCTCATCTCTCTCTTTTGCTCCTCTTCTCTCGCTCTCCAACTCTCAGCGCTCCAGTAAAACAAACACACACTCCGTAGCGTCTCAGTAGTCCCGTCGCGATGGCCCCCGTGGTCAGGTGTGTTTACATCGTCGTCTTTCAAGAGGTTACAGATAAAGAGGTTCTGAGAATTGAAGCTGAGATTATAGGAAGAGATTACATTATTCTGCTCCTTGTCCTGTGAACGAGGGTCGTGCAATTCAGTTATCTAGTTAGGAAATACTGAGACACTTAATAATAAAGAATTGAGGAAACATAGATCTTTAGCTGCCGTATACCTGTTCATTTCTACTATATGTTTGCACTTCTATTCTTAGGTTTGACAATATAGAATCTATACCTGGTACCATGTTTGTGAAAGTGTGTTTGAATGTGCTTGCCTACTTTTCATCTAATTTCATCTAATCAATTAAAGTTTAATGAAACTGGATGCAGTGCATTTTTTTACGAGGCATATTTACAAGGGTTATGGATTTATATACAAAGCTGGTCTCTGTTAGTGGTTGGTGGCTGTTGTGTCTTTATCAATATAACCAGAGAAGCAGAGGCAAAGCCAGAGATTTCACTCTCGCCGAACGTCTGTCCAAAATAAGACCAATGCGTTCCTATGGGCTTAAATTGGACCTAAACTTGTCGCCTGCCTTCCCGCCTTTAGGACAATGACTTCTATTGTTAGTGCGGAGACATGGGCATCTCGTCATTATATTGTTAGGGCGGAGACATGGGCATCTCGTCATTATATTGTTAGGGCGGAGACATGGGCATCTCGTCATTATATTGTTAGGGCGGAGACATGGGCATCTCGTCATTATATTGTTAGGGCGGAGACATGGGCATCTCGTCATTATATTGTTAGGGCGGAGACATGGGCATCTCGTCATTATATTGTTAGGGCGGAGACATGGGCATCTCGTCATTATATTGTTAGGGCGGAGACATGGGCATCTCGTCATTATATTGTTAGGGCGGAGACATGGGCATCTCGTCATTATATTGTTAGGGCGGAGACATGGGCATCTCGTCATTATATTGTTAGGGTGGAGACATGGGCATCTCGTCATTATATTGTTAGGGCGGAGACATGGGCATCTCGTCATTATATTGTTAGGGCGGAGACATGGGCATCTCGTCATTATATTCACATCTCAGATATAACCCACAGAGGATTCCTTCTAAGACCTGTATAGTAGCCTGGTTGCCAATCTCTGTTTAGCTAACATTCCACTCCTTGTACTTGGTGTCATGTGACAGAATACAAGGAATGGCAACCCGTCTTCCTGTTTCGACCCACGGTATGTCATTGGATTGGATCCTAGTTGAGCTCCGACCTTGAGTAAAGAGCAGGAATGAACATTTCTCGCCTCAACTCAGCTCCAGTCAACTCTCTCCTCCAAGGTCCCAGCTGAACGCACTCCCAGCTCCAAGTCATTACGGATGTAACATTTCAAAAGTAGAGCAATTGAAAATGAGAAATTATCTATGATTCAGACATACATTATCCAAATGGGCACTTTATTCAAATGGTTGTGGCTATTAATTTTTATTAGCTTGTTATAATTCATTTGAATGCTGCCTTTAAGTGATAGTTTCTCTCCATGCTTTTCTTGTCGAAGTAGAAGGAAATAAGGTTGAAAGCTTAGCCAGAATAAAAGGCAGATTTGGTAATAAATGTTATTTAGAATAGAGGTTTGTACTTTACGTTTGTGTGGGTGTCGGTTTATTTGTGTGAATATTTCTAATTATTATGTGTGCCCATGAAATGCATTTGTGAAATATTGAGTGTGCGCATGTGTCTGTACAGTACCAGTCAAAAGTTTGGACACAACTACTCATTCAAGGGTCTTTCTTTATTTTTTTTACTTTTATCTACATTGTAGAATAATAGTGAAGACTCCAAAACCATGAAATAACACATATGGAATCATGTAGTAAGCAAAAATGTGTTAAACAAATCAAAATATATTTTATATTTGAGATTCTTCAAAGTAGCCCACATTTGCCTTGATGACAACTTTGCACACTCTTCGCATTCTCTCAACCAGCTTCATGAGGTAGTCACCTGGAATGTATTTCAATTAACAGGTGTGCCTTGTTAAAAGTTAATTTGTGGAATTTCTTTCCTTCTTAATGCATTTGAGCCAATCAGTTGTATTGTGAGAAGGTATGGGTGGTATACAGAATATAGCCCTATTTGGTAAAAGTCCAAGTCCAAATTATGGCAAGAACAGCTCAAATAAGCAAAGAGAAATGACAGTCCATCATTACTTAAGACATGAAGGTCGGTCAATGCGAAACATTTCAAGAACTTTTACAATGATGAGGAAACTGTCTCTCATGAGGACCGTCACAGGAAAGGAAGACCCAGAGTTACCTCTGCTGCAGAGGATAAGTTAATTGGAGTTACCATCCTCAGATTGCAGCCCAAATAATGCTTCACAGAGTTCAAGTAACAGACACATCTCAACATCAACTGTTTAGAGGAGACTGCGTGAATCAGGCCTTCGTGGTCGAATTGCCGCAAAGAAATCACTACTAAAGGACACCAATAATAACAAGAGACTTGCTTGGGGCAAGAAACACTAGCAATGGACAATACACCCAAAGGAAATCTCTTTGGTCTGACGAGTCCAAATTTGAGATTTTTAGTACCAACCACTGTGTCTTTGTGAGACGCAGAGTCGGTGAACGGATGATCTCCGCATGTGTAGTTCCCACCGTGAAGCATGGAGTAGGAGGTGTGATGGGGTGGGGGTGCTTTGCTGGTGACACTGTCAGTGATATATTTAGAATTCAAGGCACACTTAACCAGCATGGCTACCACAGCATTCTGCGGTGATACGCCATCCCATTTGGTTTGTGCTTAGTGGGTTTATCATTTGTTTTTCATCAATACAATGACCCAACACATCTCCAGGCTGTGTAAGGACTATTTGACCAAGAAGGGGAGTGATGGAGTGCTGCATCAGATGACCTGGCCTCAACAATCACCCAACCTAAACCAATTGAGATGGTTTGGGATGAGTTGGACCGCAGAGTGAAGGAAAAGGAGCCAACAAGTGTTCAGTGTGCAAAGCTGTCATCAAGGCAAATGGTGGCTACTTTGAAGAATCTCAAATATATCATATATTTTGATTTGTTTAACACTGTTTTTGGTCACTACATGATTCCATATGTGTTATTTCATAGTTTTGATGTCTTCACTATTATTCTTCAATGTAGAAAATTGTAAAAAAATTAAGAAAAACCCTTGAATGACTAGGTGTGTCCAAACTTTTGACTGGTACTGGTACTGGTACTGGTACTGTGTGTGTGTGTGTGTGTGTGTGTGTGTGTGTGTGTGTGTGTGTGTGTGTGTGTGTGTGTGTGTGTGTGTGTGTGTGTGTGTGTGTGTGTGTGTGTACAACATGTGTACATAGAGAAGAAAGCAACACAATAATACAAACTAATCTAAACATTATAATGCATAGCCAGACCGTGTCGGCACTGTTCTGGAGCTAATTATGATTGTGTCAATTTAATATGGGTCAAGAAGCACCACAATTACAGTGAAAATGTGGTCATGGTGTTTGTGCCTCCATTTGCACAGAGCAGAACTGAAGAAGTGATATTTTGACGTACTACTAAAGAGGGCATGGTTTGTCCAAACATAATCTCTTGTGGATAGACTATGTAAACATCTGACATCTGGATTAACTGGGATTAGTCCAAACAGCAAGCGAGGGTGATGGTTCAGTGACCCAAGCTTTTATGATTTGCCCGTGACCTGAACACTAGCGTTATCTCCCCAAGCTAATGCGTCATATTTTCTCTTGATTATTCCTAATTAGGAGATGTTTCCAGTGTGGTTGGCCAGCATGACATTGTAAGAGAGTCTGCTGTGGTAGTACCATTCTAAAGGTTTAAACTCTCCTCATCCTGTGTATCATTGATCTGTAAGGGCTGGGAACAGCCTAGTCTGGTTAATCAATACCTAATACTGAGAGCAGCATCATTATGAGTCATTAGTTCAGAACAAACAGAACTGCATGTTTAACCTCAGTGGAAACACAGTGGTTTAAATGGCACCCTATTCCCTATCGTGCACTTCTTTTAACTGGCCATCTGGTCAAAAGTAGTACACTATATTTGGAATAAGGTGCCATTTTGGACTCACAACAGACTATAAATGAATAGGTAGGTAGCATAGCGGTTAGATGTGCCAGTAACCGAAAGGTTGTTTGTTCGAATGCCTGAGCCGATAAGGTGAAAATTCTGCCGATGTGCCCTAGAGCAAGGCACTTAACCCTAATTGCTCCAGGGTCGCCATTGATAATGGCAGACCATGGCCATGACCCCACTCTCTTGGATATGCAAAAAAGCACATTTCCAATTCACACCTGTGTATTAATACACACTTGTACATGTGAAAATAGGAAAAAATTATATTTGACCTTTATTTAAATAAGCAAGTCAGTTAAGATCAAATTTGTATTTACAAAGACGGTCTACACCAGCCAAACCCTGGAAGATGCTGGGCCAATTGTGCGCCGCCCTATGGGTCTCCCAATCACAGCCGGTTGTGATACAGCCTGGATTTGAACCAGGGTGTCTGTAGTGACGCCTCTAGCACTGAGATGCTGTGCCTTTGATCACTGCGCCACTCTTGAGCCCAAATACTGTATAAGCAGACCATAATAATAATAATGATATATACCACGTAGCAGACACTTTTATCCAAATAGACTTACAGTCATGGGTGCCTACATTTTACGTATGTGTGGTCCTAGAAATCAAACCCACAATCCTGCCGTTCTGAGTGCCACGATCTACCAACTGAGCCTTACAGGACCACTGCATTCCATTCAGACTGAGTCTTCCTCTCTTCTATACTTTGTCCATGGCTTTCCCTCATCTTACTTTCCCTTCTCTGCCTCTTCATGCTCTTCCATCCACCCTCCATCCTAAACCTCCGACACAACCCCGAGAGTGTGTAAACATAATCATGGGTTTAGAAACTCACAACGAGCCTCATGGAGTTAGTAGATTCTCCCTAAAAGGGGTTGGTTGGACAGGAGGAGTGGTGACAGAGACAGTGGAACCAGAGTTAATGTTGTACCTCCTCCCAAGCTGATGTTGCACATTCTAAACACCGTAATTCATCAATGTCACAAACCGTAGGGACCGTTTAATAGTGCTGTAATGTAATTCACGTTTACTCATTTTAGTGTAATCTAGTTTCTGCTGATTTGTTGCTTTCTTGTACAGGGTGGTAGGAAGAGGTAAACCTGTAATGTGCACTCAGAAAACCTCCTGAGGACATAAAAGCCTTTAGAAGTAATTAACAGTCAATCAATAGACTATAACTCTTTCTAACACAACTTAATATTTTCCCATTTCATATAGTTCAAGGTTAATCTTGTCCACAAGTCGGCTTTCTCTCAGCAATTTGAGGCTGGGGACAAGGTTAGCTCCAGGCAAACCCCCCAAAAATGTTTATTTTAGGGAACAGTCTCTAAAACTTGATCTTTTCCACCAAAGGTGAGACATTTTGGTACCATCATAAAGTTACAGAGACATTTAAATGTCTGAGGGACGTTACGAATCAAGCCTAGACAAAAGGAGGCATTTGCTCCAGATCTCATCTAACTACTCATTATCTCTTGCTGGATACTTCTGAGGGATGTTTTCTTTGAGATGAGACTTTGTGATGTCCCAATGTAGAAAATCCAATTAACTCTATCCTCAACAAAGTTTTGCATTTTTATCAGTAAAATTATTCCACTGGGGCTCACATCTTCAGGTGAAGCTGAATTACATCATAACCCGAGTCATCCTTCACCACAAAAGGATTTTATTTCATTGATATGCCATAGTGGTAACAACTAGTTAACCCTTTTAATCATCACTGAACAGTAGGATAGACTTCTCTGTCTCCCTCTAGAGGTGAGGGACTAGGACCTGTCAGCTGCTGACTGATGGACTTTACAGTGAAAGGCACCAATGCTCAAGCTCTCATAGTTAGACCTCATCATAACTAGTGTCCAGAGTTACCGGGTCAGGAAAAAATCCTGGCCCCAACTCTCTATTTCTCTATTTTGTATTTACTGTAATATTTCTTGAGAGGCTAACTCAATCCAGTCACCACTGAGTGTGGCAATTGTTCATTCCAGTCATTGGTGTGCTGGTGAATAGGCATAGCAGTATCAGTGTAAAAAGGCCTGTGTCATCACCTGCCCTGTGTCAACCCTCATCGGTTACCAGGCTGTTCGTCTACAGAGGTCCATCCTTCCGACCCTCATTAGTGACGTAATCATTATCCGGGTTTGCTTTGTTTCTTCATCCATCAAACACATTAAGCAATTACAGCCTTGTGACGCAGATGGGTCCTATGGTATTGATATATGTTGTAACAGACTGGAGCACTGAAATGAACAGACAAATTATGTATTTCTGTGCCTGGCTTCATCCTGCGTTGTAAATTAGGCATCGATCATCACACCTATCAATCAAGGAGGACCAACTGCCTCACCATCGTTCACTTCCCCTCATCTATTAGGTTTCCCTCAATTTGGTGGACTATCACTCTAAACCATTTATTTCATAGGCCTACACCGTATTCTACGGTAGTCCTACACCATTATAGGACAATGAGGAGGCTATAACCATTTAATAATGCAGTAGCATAACTGTAGTAGTCCTAGCTGTGTTTATCCCGTCGATATTTTATAACTAACAGAAAGTTCCAAACTCGAATTATGCATAACCTATATTTTATTCGTACGCCTACAATTCACTTGTGCGCATTTAATGATTTGTATGCCTCATGATTTGTTTTATTATTCTGCAATCACAGTGTGAGCTACTTGAATTTGCTGTTGGAAGCAGAAGTCAATTCCGGGAAGAAGCGAAGCAGAGCAGGGAGCACACCGCGGAGCGCGATTTTGTCGCGTGAGCAGAGCGGTGTCCGACTCCAAGACAGTCAGAGGAGAGACGTAACATTGGAATTATCACAGAGCAGCAAACCCCCATTCATTCATGCTGGGCTATTCTCAAATCCGCGGCGTGTTTTCCAACTGCTCTATCGTGAGTCTCGTCCGGTTGAGTGGGTTATTTTGTTAATGTCAGTTCCTTCGATTTAAAACAATCATAGTATTGTTCAGTATTTTGATTATTCTATGCGGGTGTGCAGCAAGTTTACCAAACCTTCAAACTTGCTCCTAATGGTTCAGAAGTAAAGCACGTGACGTTACCTGGGAATGAGTGCACCTGTCCTGGTATAAAGTCAAGTAACCATGTTAGGACCATTTATACAGAGGACGGAGTAGATTGGATCATGTATTTTATGTTGACCAATATGCGCTTTCATAACTGATCGAAATGTGGGGAAGTTCTCTGCCAATGGACACAAGCCGAACACAGCGGGTAGGTGTGATAATCATGAATGATATTTCAATGTTTGAACAGACACTTAGACAAATATTTATTCAGCATTTATTTTTGTAAATGTTGGAGTGCGCGGCGAATTTGGGCTTCCCGGCTATTGTCGGCTATGCTGTAATGTCCATCCATATTATAGGCTAGCTAGCCTAATGTTTATTCACGGTGCATGTTGTGTGGATAAAAAAAGAGCATTTTAAACCTTCCCTTACAATGAATTACTTGTCCAACGGTCTCTCGGTCTCTCTCTCTCTCTCTCATATCCCTAGGCACGGTAGGCTACGGCAGTGGCTCTTTTTTGCAAGATGGGCAAAATCTGACAGAGACAGGTTGAAAGTTGTCTCCTATATAAAATTAATCTCTAGATTATTTCAAATATAGGCTTTTAAACCGGAGTATTCGGGTTTGACCAATTTGGCTCAGTGCAAGCATTCTGGATGCCAATAATTGTATAACCCCAAAACAAAAGGGGCTATAACTGTATATAACGCAATAGAAATGATGTTTCTATTGCAGGCGTCTAAATGGTACCCTCTAGGCTAAACTCTGTCTTGAACCTATCGTGGACCTTTATCAGAGGATCCACCATACAGACTATTTGTTTTTACAGGTGAATAGTCAATACCTGGGAGATTGAGTTATTTTCAAGTCAATGGGTTATACATCCTTTTAAAACAGCTCCTACCCTCTTGAAGGGCTCTCCTTTTACTGCCTGTATGGATTATCTATATATTTTACACTCCTCCCGCATTTCATTAACTTGTTGATGTGTGGTCTGGACTGGGGTTCGGGTTAGGGTGGAAGTATAGGGATGTGGACTGGGGGTCGGGAGGCTGGTACACATGACACTTCTCCCATTTGTCCTATACGTTTCCTGGAGCCACATAGACAGACCATGTAATACGTGAGGATTTACAGGGAGAGATGATTACCTTCAAGGCCGATGCTATCGGCACG
The DNA here is from genome assembly GCF_034236695.1 of Oncorhynchus nerka. Classification (NCBI taxonomy): domain Eukaryota; kingdom Metazoa; phylum Chordata; class Actinopteri; order Salmoniformes; family Salmonidae; genus Oncorhynchus; species Oncorhynchus nerka. The sequence continues at coordinate 68,952,867 of NC_088399.1, read as the reverse complement.
ATCAACTTTATTGCCCTCAAGGGGGAAATTAGTCTTAGTGCAGCGATGATGTCCACCTATAAACTACATGATACAGCCACTATAGACCACCTACATTTCATACATCACATTCTACCAATAGAAAAACAACCACTGTTTCGTGTGGTTGTGTAAAGATGCAAATGTGTGGAAAAATAGAGAGACTTGCCTAAAAGTGTTATTGTTGATGGACTTCTCATACCGGTGCCTGTACAGAAACCAGTGCTCTACTGTGCATCAAACAGCGACTCTAAGTCTTTACCTTGAGGTTATTTATCTGATACTGTACCTTGCATTCTCTCTAAAGCCCGTTGCAAATGAACAAAGTATTGCATTTTTAATAACAAAACTACCCGACTACTAAGATTCCATTCCTTTCTGTTTCAATAGATCATCTGAGTATTGGTCCACTAGATAGCTCACAGCTCATTTTTGAATATCTACTTTCACCTGGTGCAGTTTATAATTGCTTTTATTAATGGTGTGTTCATAAATTCAATCAAGGAGTGCTATAGTGCGCTCTAGGCATTCGTAAATTCAGAGCGTTGTCAGAATGTCCATTCTTAAATTCAGAGCCTTTAGCTCTAGGATTGAAAGATGGCGCCGACAGAGATGGTCGCCTCGCTTCGAGTCCTTAGGAAACTATGCAGTATTTGATTTATTTATGTATTAATTCTTACTGTTACCCCAGGAAATCTTAAGTCTTATTACATACAGCTGGGAAGAACTATTAGATATAAGAGCGACGTCAACTTACCAATATTACGACCAGGAATGCGACTTTCCCGAAGCGGATCCTCTGTTTGGACCACAACCCAGGACAATGGACCTAATCCCAGAAGCCGACCGAAAACAACGGCTCCGCAGAAGGGGCAGACGGAGCGGCCTCCTGGTCAGGCTCCGTAGACGTGCACATCGCCCACCGCTCCCGAGTATACTACTCGCCAATGTCCAGTCTCTTGACAACAAGGTAGATGAAATTCGAGCAAGGGTTGCCTTCCAGAGAGAAATTAGAGATTGTAACATTCTCTGTTTCACGGAAACATGGCTCTCTCTGGATATGTTGTCGGAATCGGTTCAGCCACCGGGCTTCTCCATGCATCGCGCCGACAGAGATAAACTCCTCTCTGGGAAGAGGAAGGGCGGGGGTGTATGCTTCATAATTAATCACTCATGGTGTAATCATAACAACATACAGGAACACAAGTCCTTTACTCACCCGCCCTAGAATTCCTTACAATCAAATGCCAGCCATATTATCTCCCAAGAGAATTCTCGTCAGTTATTCCCACCGGTGTACATTCCCCCTCAAGCAGACACCAAGACGGCCCTCAAGGAACTTCACTGGACTCTATGTAAACTGGAAACCATATATCCTGAGGCTGCATTTACTGTAGCTGAGGATTTTAACAAAGCAAACTTGAGAACAAAGCTACCTAAATTCTATCAGCATATAGATTGCACTATGCGCAGGTGTAATACACTCGATCACTGTTACTCTAACTTCCGCAATGCATACAAAGTAGAGGTCGACCGAGTATGATTTTTCAACGCCGATACCGATTAATCGGACGATTTTTATATATATATTTGTAATAATGACAATTACAACAATACTGAATGAACACTTAATATAACTACACTTAATATAATAAATAAATACAAATACATTTAGTCTCAAATAAATAATGAAACATGTTCAATTTGGTTTAAATAATACAAAAACACAGTGTTGGAGAAGAAAGTAAAACTGCAATATGTGCCATGTAAAAAAAGCTAACGCTTAAGTTCCTTGCTCAGAACATGAGAACATATGAAAACTGGTGGTCCCTTTTAACGTGAGTCTTCAATATTCCCAGTTAAGAAGTTTTAGGTTGTAGTTATTATAGGAATTATAGGACTATTTCTCTCTATACCATTTGTATTTCATATACCTTTAAATATTGGATGTTCATATAGGCACTATAGTATTGCCAGCCTAATCTCAGGAGTTGATAGACTTGAAGTCATGAACAGCGCTGTGCTTCAAGCACTGCGAAGAGCTGCTGGCAAACGCAGGAAAGTGCTGTTTGAATGAATGCTTACGAGCCTGCTGCAGCCTACCACTGCTCAGTCAGAATGCTCTATCAAATATCAATAATTAATTATAATATAATAAATAATATTATAAATTATAATATAATGAACACACAGAAATACGAGCCTTAGGTCATTAATATTATCAAATCCGGAAACTATAATTTCGAAACAAAACATTTGATTCTTTCAGTGAAATACGGAACCGTTCAGGTTTTTATCGAACGGGTGGCATCTATAAGTCTAAATATTGCTGTTACATTGCACAACCTTCAATGTTATGTCATAATTATTTACAATTCTGGCAAATTAATTACGGTCTTTGTTAGGAAGAAATTGTCTTCACACAGTTCGCCACAAGCCAGGTGGCCAAACTGCTGTATATACCCTGACTCTGCTTGCACAGAACGCAAGAGAAGTGACACAATTTCCCTAGTTAATATTGCCTGCTAACATGAATTTCTTTTAACTAAATATGCAGGTTTAAAAAAATATACTTGTGTATTGATTTTAAGAAAGGCATTGATGTTTATGGTTAGGTACATTGGTGCAATGAGAGTGCTTTTTTCACGAATGCGCTTGTTAAATCATCACCCGTTTGGCGAAGTAGGCTGTGATTCGATGATAAATTAACAGGCAATGCATTGATTATTTGCAACGCAGGACAAGCTAGTTAAACTAGTAATATCATCAACCATGTGTAGTTAACTAGTGATTATGTTAAGATTGATTGTTTTTTATAAGATATGTTTAATGCTAGCTAGCAACTTATCTTGGCTCCTTGCTGCACTCGCTTAACAGGTGGTGAGCCTGCCACGCAGTCTCCCCATGGAGTGCAATGTAATCGGCCAAAATCGGCGGCCAAAAATGCCAATTACCGATTGTTGTGAAAACTTGAAATCGGCCATGTTGAATTGGTCGACCTCTAATACAAAACCCTCCCCTGCCCTCCCTTGGGCAAATCCGACCACGACACCATCTTGCTCCGATCGTCTTATAGGCAGAAATTCAAACAGAATGTACCAGTGACTAGAACCATTCAACGCTGGTCTGACCAATCGGAATCCACGCTTCAAGATTGTTTTGATCACGCAGACTGGGATATGTTCCAGTCAGCCTCAGATAACAACATAAATCTATCCACTGACTCAGTGAGTGAGTTTACAAAGAAGTGCATTGGAGATGTTGTACCCACTGTGACTATTAAAACCTAACCCTAACAAGAAACCGTGGATGGATGGCGGCATTCGCACAAAACTGAAAGTGCGAACCACCACATTTAACCATGGAAAGAGGTCTGGGAATATGGCTGAATATAAACAGTGTAGTTATTCCCATCGCAAGGCAATCAAACAAGCGAAATACTGGTACAGGGACAAGGTGGAGTCGCAATTCAATGGCTCAGACACGAGACGTATGTGGCAGGGTCTACAGGAAATCACGGACTACAAAAAGAAAACCAGCCATGTCAAGGACACCGACGTCACGCTTCCAGACAAACTAAACACTTGCTTTGAGGATAATACAGTGCCACTGACCTCGCCCCCTCCCCCTTCTTCGTGGCCAATGTGAGTAAAACATTTAAACGTGTTAACTCTCGCAAGGCTGCTGGCCCAGACAGCACCCTAGCCGCGTCTTCAGAGCATGCGCAGACCAGCTGGCTGGTGTGTTTACAGACATTCAATCGCTCCCTATCCCAGTATGCTGTCCCCACATGCTTCAATATGGCCACCATTGTTCCTGTACCCAAGAAGGCAAAGATAATTGAACTAAATTACTACCGCCCCATAGCACTCACTTCTGTCATCATGAAGTGCTTTGAGAGACTAGTCAAGGAACATATAACCTCCACCTTACCGGCCATCCTAGACCCACTTCAGTTTGCACACTGCCACAACAGGTCCACAGATGATGCAATCGCCTGCACACTGCCCTATCCCATCTGGACAAGAGGAATACTTATGTAAGAATGCTGTTCATTGACTACAGCTCAGCATTCTACACCATGGTATTCTCCAAGCTCGTCATCAAGCCGGAGGCCCTGGGTCTCAACTCCGCCCTGTGCAATTGGGTCCTGGACATTCTGACATCCTGCCCCCAGGTGGTGAAGGTAGGAAACAACATCTCCACTTCGCTGACCCTCAACACTGGGGCCCCACAAGGGTATGTGCTCAGCCCCCCCCTGTACTCTCTGTTGACCCTCGACTGCGTGGCCATGCATGCCTCAATCATCAAGTTTGCAGATGACACAACAGTAGTGTGATTGATTACCAACAACGACGAGACAGGGAGGAGGTGAGGGCACTCAGAGTGTGGTGTCAGGAAAACAACCTCTCATTCAATGTCAACAAAACAAAGGAGAAGATTGTGGATTTCAGGAAACAGCAGAGGGAGCACCCCCCTATCCACATCGAAGGGACAGCAGTGGAGAAGGTGGAAAGTTTTAAGTTCTTCGGTGTACACATCACAGACAAACCAAAATGGTACACCCACATAGACAGTGTGGTGAAGAAGGCGGAACAGCGCCTCTTCAACCTCAGGAGGCTGAAGAAATGTGGCTTGTCACCCAGAACCCTGGCAAACATTTACAGATGCACAATCGAGAGCATCCTGTCGGGCTGTATCACAACCTGGTAAGGCAACTGCACCGCCCTCAACCGCAAGGCTCTCCAGAGGGTGGTGTGGTCTGCACAACGCATCACTGGGGGCAAACTACCTGCCCTCCATGACACCTATAGCACCCAATGTCACAGGAAGGCCGAAAAGATCATCAAGGACATCAAGGACATCAAGCACTACCATCCAGAAGGCAAGGTCAGTACACGTGCATTAAAGCTGGGACTGAGAGACTGAAAAACAGCTTCTATCTCAAGGCCATCAGACTGCTAAACAGCAATCACTAACTCAGAGACGCTGCTGCCTACATTGAGACCCAATCACTGGCCACTTTAATAAATGGATCACTAGTCACTTTAAACAATGCCACTTTAGATAATGCCACTTTAATAATGTTTACATATCTTACATTACTCATATTGTCACGCCCTGACCTTAGTTATCTTTGTTTTCTTTATTATTTTGGTTAGGTCAGGATGTGACGAGGGTGGTATGTGTGTTTTAGTCTTGTCTAGGGTTTTTTGTATATCAATGGGGTTTTGGTATTGTCTAGGTAAATTTAGGTCTATGGTGGCCTGAATTGGTTCCCATTCAGAGACAGCTGTTTATCGTTGTCTCTGATTGGGGATCCTATTTAGGTTGCCATTTTCCATTTTGGTTTTGTGCGTTATTGTCTATGTGTAGTTGCATGTTAGCACTCGTTATGATTAGTGTTCTTCGTAATAAAGAAGAATGTATTCAAATCAAGCTGCGCCTTGGTCTCATCAATACGACGAACGTGACACATATCACATGTATATACTGTATTTTATACCATCTGTTGTACCTTGCCTATGCCGCACGGCCATCGCTCATCCATATATTTATATGTACATATTCCCATTCACACCTTTAGATTTGTGTTTATTAGGTAGTTGTTGGGAAATTGTTATATTACTTGTTAGATATTACTGCACTGTCGAAACTAGAAGCACAAGCATTTTGCTACACTCACATTAACGTCTGCTAACCATGTGTATGTGACCAATAAAATGTTATTTGATAGGGGCGTTCAGAGCGCACACTGGACGCCCTGGCAGAGGAGTAGGGTTGATCCGAGAGTTCTGACCTCACAACAGTAGTCAAGCACCCACGCTAACTGCCTAATGTAGGCTAGCTTGCTAGCTACTTCCAGACACAAATGAGAGAACACTTCACTCTGACCATTTTACTCATCCTAACAGAGCTGGTTAGGCTGTTTTCATGTTCTCCAGAGCGTTGGGGACTGTAACTGTGCTGCTGACAACAATTTAATTATGCTTTTTTGCCGACATTTGCTGACACAGGCCATATTCAACGGGTGTTGAGCGTTCATAAATTCATCAGTTATTCTGCGCTCTGGCACACTCAGACGAGAGTGCTATGAAATCAGAGTAGATAGCCAGAGTGAATTTACGAATGCACCCTTCAGGGCTGCCTAAATAGGTCACAATTATCATGCATCCAAGGAAATGAGTGACACAAACTCTTTTCTATAACCCCCCGGGGCAGGAGATGGACTTTAGAAAATACGTTTTATAACCTGAAAACTTCTATTTGAAGTGAATTCATTAGAATGGATTTTTGGTTTTGTCATTTTCATTACCCCATCTTGGGCTTTCAGAATGCTTATGGTAAATGTGAATTTGTGAAAGTGGTTAGTGAAGCAGGACTATGCTTCCATGTTTCAGTAGTTCAGTCAAACACCAGCAGCACTAAGAAGGAAATAACCAATTCCACAATGTTAGAACAGCCATGGCTGAAAGAGCAGCACAGCAGCTCTCTGTTATCTCTGCAGATAAACGTTTAGTCCTTCAAATATGGATATTGGCATCTTCCCCAAACCATCAGAGCACTGTTACAGACACTATCACAGATTAAGTTGGAAGCCCAAATTACTCTAGTATGGCAGGATATGTAGAGTAGACATGTTGCTATGATACAATATCTTACTACAGAGACGACACGGGACTCCTTTTTGAGAAGGATGGTGTAGTCCCTCCAGCGGTCACAACTGGTGAGCACTACCTGAGTGAGGCTACTTATAGCTTGCCACCAGTGCAAAGTCACAGAGGACTAACTTGTGTTTTACATCTGTCAGTAGTCCTGCATGTAGGACCAAGCATTGTACTACCCTCAGATTGATGATCTGTCTAACTAGCAAGACGGCCCAAACGGATCTGGGACCAGGCTACTGTCTCAGCATTCATTATTATGTCGACTACTAGTCAAAGGTCCTATATGTATGAATACATGGTCCATTATAAAGATGTAGGGTCTTAATTTGACCAATATTGTTGTTGCTAAATAATCCTGCAGCAACAGCATTTTAACTTTAGTCCATACTGTTGCTTGATTGGTGGTTAGGCTATTAGCTGGACAAAAGTAGGCTACATGAAAAGTGCAACTCTGTTAATATAACCGTGTGTTAGTGCAAGTTTTCAGTTAATTTATGTAAATCACTGAGTTAATCTGTATTTCATGCAGTGCAGGAAAATTGTCAGCAGTAAGAGTGATCAAATTTAAGCTGTTATACCTGTAAATGACGACAATGTATGGTCTTTAGGTCTCCTGGGTGTTATGTTACGGTCCATAACCACCTCCTCTCAGGGTGGTGTTCTGTGCATTTATGGACCTGTCATTTTCTGAGCCCCCAGAGAGAGAGAGAGAGAGAGAGGGGCCAGTTTGACTGACATTGCTAACCAATGACATTTGTGTACACTACACAGAATACTTTTATCCATCTGCTTGTATGTTGCAAATCTATTGACATATGCAGGGTTGGGAGTAAGTAACTGATTACATGTAGTTACATGTAATCTGATTACAAAAAAACTCATTGTAATCAGTTAAGTTACCCGGAAAAATATTGTAAGCAGATTACAGATACTTTTGAAAAACTAGAGTATTACTTCTTGGATTGCTTTTAAATTCAGAAATGATGTTTGCAAAAATACCTGTTTTGTCAATGATATTCAATTCAGCATTGAAAAAAGGCGTAAATGGAAGTTTGTTCCACATGAGCGAGTCTGACCACAAGTCAGAGACCACTATGATGACAGGTAACGAGTAAATGTATCGAATTAGAAAGTAACCTACCCAACTCTGGACAAACACACTCAATTATCTGCACTTGACCCTGGATCCATTCCCATTGTTGTGCCCCTTCTGCCCATTGTAAAATAAAACAAAGAGCATGTGGTAAATACATTAGAACACACAAGGCTTCAGCAGAAGATGTGACATTTTATCTGGAGCTTATTTTCCCCTCGGTTGTCCCATCAGTACGTGTGAAAGGAGCGTTACTGAGCCAATCCACCCAGGCACTGGAGCGCACTGACACGTTTCACTGTGTTTAATCAGCAGGTGATGGATACTCCTGGCCCAACCTTGTTTTCTTCTGGACTTTCTAAATCAGCAGTTGTCTTTCATGCATACACATTACAGCATTAATACATATATTCTCTCATGCTGTCACTGTGTCTGTCTTTCTCTCTGTTTCTCTCCCTCTCTGTTTCTCTCTCTCTCCCTTTCTCCCTGTCTCTCAGTCCATGCACCTCTGTCTTTCTGTCTGTCCTGTCACAGCAGTAAATTGTGTCCAGGTCAAATCATTCTCTGTTTGTAGTCTTGTCCCTAGCTCGTTAGGTTGTCATCTTTGCCATTCAACGCTCTACTTCAGTTGCTGGAGAAGGGACTGACTTTTTTTTTACATTGTAGAACAATAGTGAAGTATGGAATTATACATATGGAATCATGTAGTGACCAAAAAAAGTGTTAAACAAATTAAAATATATGTTATATTTGAGATTCTTCAAAGTAGCCACCTTTTGCCTTGATGGCAGATTTGCACGCTCTTGGCGTTCTCTCAACCAGCTTCGTGAGGTAGTCCCCTGGAATGCATTTAAATGAACAGGTGTGCCTTGTTAAAAGTTCATTTCTTAATGCGTTTTAGCCAATCATTTGTGTTGTGACAAGGTAGGGTGGTATACAGAAGGTAAAAGACCAAGTCCATATTATGGCAAGAACAGCTCAAATAAGCAAAGAAAAACGACAGTCCATCATTACTTGAAGACATGAAGGTCAGGTAATCCGGAAAGTTTCAAGAACTTTTGAAAGTTTCTTCAAGTGCAGTCTCAAAAACCATAAAGCGCTATGATGAAACTGTCTCTCATGAGGACCGCCACAGGAAAGGAAGAACCAGAGTTACCTCTGCTGCAGAGGATAAGTTCATTAGAGTTACCATCCACAGAAATTGCAGCCCAAATAAATGCTTCAGAGTTCAAGTTGCAGACACATTTCAACATTAACTGTTCAGAGACTGCGTGAATCAGGCATTCATGGTCGAATTGCTGCAAAGAAACCACGACAAAAGGACCCCAATAAGGAGAGACTTGCTTTGGCCTAGAAACATGAGCAATGGATATTAGACTGGCAGCTTAATTAAATATTACCCGCAAAACACCAGTCTCAACATCAACAGTGAAGAGGCGACTCCGGGATGTTGGCCTTTTAGGCAAAGTTGCAAAGAAAAAGCAATATCTCAGACTGGCCAATAAAAATAAATATTAAGATGGGCAAAAGAACATAGAACCTGGACAGAAGAAGGCCAGCATCCCAGAGTCGCCTCTTCACTGTTGATGTTGAGACTGGTGTTTGCGAGTACTATTTAATGAAGCTGCCAGTTGAGGACTATATACACACATACACAAACACACACTACCAGTCAAAAGCCACCCTTTGCCTTGATGACAGCTTTGCACACTCTTGGCATTCTCTCAACCAGCTTCACCTGGAATGCTTTTCTAACGGTCTTGCCAGTTGAGGACTTGTGAGGCATCTGTTTCTCAAACTTGAATGCACTTCTTCTCAGTTGTGCACCTGTGCCTCCCAGTCCTCTTTCTATTCTGGTTAGAGCTAATTTGCGTACACTGTATTTCTGATCAATTTGACGTTATTTTAATGGCCAAAAAAAAAAACAAGGACATTTCAAAGTGACCCCAAACTTTTGAACGGTAATGTATGTATGTATGTGTGTGTGTGTGTGTATGTATATGTATATATATATATATATCATAGCTTTAGAAGCTTCTGATAGGCGAATTGACATAATTTGAGTCAATTGGAGGTGCACCTGTGGATGTATTTCAAGGCCTACCTTCAAACTCAGTGCTTCTTTGCTTGACATCACGGGACAATCAAAAGAAAGACCTCAGAAAAATGGTAGACCTCCACAAGTCTGGTTCATCCTTGGGAGCAATTTTCAAACGCCTGAAGGCACCATGTTCATCTGTACAGACAATAGTACGCAAGTATAAGCACCATGGGACCACGCAGACGTCATACCGCTCAGGAAGGAGAGGAGTTCTGTCTCCTAGAGATGAACGTACTTTGGTGCGAAAAGTGCAAATCAATCCCAGAACAACAGCAAAAGACCTTGTGAAGATGCTGAAGGAAACAGGTACACAGTAAAACGAGTCCTAATATCGGCATAACCTGAAAGGCCGCTCAGCAAGGAAGAAGCCACTGCTCCAAAACCACCATAAAAAAGCCAGAATAAGGTTTGCAACTGCACATAGGGACAACGGTCGTACTTTTTGTATAAATGTCCTCTGGTCTGATGAAACAAAAATAGAACTGTTTGGCCATAATGACCATCGTTATGTTTGGAGGGAAAAGGGGGAGGCTTGCAAGCCGAAGAACACCATCCCAACCGTGAAGCACGGGGGTGGCAGCATCGTGATGTGGGGGTGTTTTGCTGCAGGTGGGACTGGTGCACTTCACAAAATAGATGGCAACATGAGGCAGGAAAATTATGTGGATATATTGAAGCAACATCTCAAGACATCAGTCAGGAAGTTAATGGGTCGCTAATAGATCTTCCAAATGGACAATTTTACATTTACATTTAAGTCATTTAGCAGACGCTCTTATCCAGAGCGACTTACAAATTGGTGCGTTCACCTTAAGACATCCAGTGGAACAGCCACTTTACAATAGTGCATCTAAATCTTTTAAGGGGGTGAGAAGGATTACTTTATCCTATCCTAGGTATTCCTGAAAGAGGTGGGGTTTCAGGTGTCTCCGGAAGGTGGTGATTGACTCCGCTGTCCTGGCGTCGTGAGGGAGTTTGTTCCACCATTGGGGGGCCAGAGCAGCGAACAGTTTTGACTGGGCTGCGCGGGAACTGTACTTCCTCAGTGGTAGGGAGGCGAGCAGGCCAGAGGTGGATGAACGCAGTGCCCTTGTTTGGGTGTAGGGCCTGATCAGAGCCTGGAGGTACTGAGGTGCCGTTCCCCTCACAGCTCCGTAGGCAATGAAAAAAAAAAAAAGGACAATGACCCCAAGCATACTTCTAAAGTTGTGGCAAAATGGCTTAAGGACAACAAAGTCAAGGTATTGGAGTGGCCTTCACAAAGCCCTGACCTCAATCCAATAGAACATTTGTGGGCAGAACTGAAAAAGCGTGTGCGAGCAAGGAGGCCTACAAACCTGACTCAATTACACAGCTTACAGCTTTGTCAGGAGGAATGGGCCAAGTTCACCCAACTTATTGTGGAAGGCTACCCAAAACGTTTGACCCAAGTTAAACAATTTAAAGGCAATGCTACCAAATACTAATTGAGTGTATGTAAACTTCTGACCCACTGGGAATATGATGAAAGAAATATAACCTGAAATAAGTCATTCTCTCTACTATTATTCTGACATTTCACCTTCTTAAAATAAAGTGGTGATCCTAACTGACCTAAAACAGTGATTTTTTACTAGGATTAAATGTCAGGAATTGTGAAACTGAGTTTAAATGTGTTTGGCTAAGGTGTATGTAAACTTCTGACTTCAACTGTACGGTGTGTGTGTGTGTATATATATGTATATATGAGTTTCTCAAAAGATTTTGGAAGAGTTTGTAAAGTTTTCCTCTTATTCACCAACAGTCACAATGTGTCCTGTTTTGAGGTTCAAGAACATTCTCGTGAACGAAACTGATTAAAGTTTTAGTGTGATGCTGCATCATGAAGAGGAGTTTTGTGGCTGACAGTAGTTCACTGTGATCTAATTTGGCTTTGTATGAATCATTTAACCTTCGCTACGCAGAGCTGCATTCTGTCAGTCGTAAGACTGGAAGGTGCCATTGGAAAGTGCCACATTTTAGGAGTTTGTTTCATCAGCTGAAGCTGTGGTTATACTGATATAAAAATCTATGTTGGAATAAGAAGATTAAAGCAAGATATTATTGCTGCAGAATTAATTGCACTTTTTCTGTTGTCATAAACAAAGTCAATGGCCCGTGAAAGATTAATCACGGGAAGTTTTACCAAGTATATCCAAACAGTTTGTTCTTTTCATTGTCGACATTCCACAGCTAATTGCTCTGTATTTATTTTAATTTAGTGAACCTTGATAAACAATCCTTTAAAGAGAAACATCTCATTTAGGCCCTCAGCGATGCGTTAAATACCACAACAACTTAACGAATTCCTCTCTCTGCATCGGGGTTCCTGCTGATGCAAAACTTGTTGGTGTGACGAGAGAAAGAGGGACAAAAGGAGCCTGAAGAGTGACTTGTATCTGGTTCATCCTGAGATTCTGAAGTAATCCGTCCCAATAAACCAGTGGAAGTCATTTCTATGTCTAAACTTTCTTTCATCTGCTTTGTTTCCATAGAGCCCAACCCTGCTCCTGGATGGGTGAGGTCCCTGCCAACCCAGTCGGTCAGTGAACCCCCCCCCCCACTCCCCACCCATCGCCTCCCGACCAGGACCCCCTGGGTCCCCCAGAGGAGCAGCAGGGATGTACCAGGAGGTGGCCTTCCTAGCGGGCAGCACGGAGAAAGAGTTCACGCCCTTCCACTTCCCCATTGAGAACCAGAAGGAGGTGGTCACTAAGAAGGGTGTGTTCTTCAAGCGGCAACGGCTGCTGCGGAGGCCCAATGAGGGGCAGGAGGAGAACGACCTATCAGCCGTCATCAACGTGGGCGGGATCAGGTACAATACCAAGAGTTGCTGTGTTCATCTCAATAATCAATAGTCCATAATCAGAAGTCTTTAGGTGCAAGATTTAAAAGGCAAATAATCCAGGCATTGGTCTTGCTGCTGCTCAAGAGCATTATAGAGTATTTGAAGAGTATTTCAGTGACTATTGTGCAAAGTCATTGTGCAGCGGTAACATTGTGTGTTTTCCTCTCACCAGGTACCGTATCCCCTGGTCCGTTCTGGAGGAGTTCCCTCTGACGCGGCTGGGCCGGCTGAGGGGCTGTAGCTCATTGGACGAGATCATGGAGGTGTGTGATGACTACGACGACGGGTGCCAGGAGTACTTCTTTGACCGCAGCCCATCTGCGTTCCGCACCATCGTGACGTTCCTAGCGGCAGGGCGGCTGCGGCTGCTGAGGGAGATGTGTGCCCTGTCCTTCCAGGAGGAGCTGGTCTACTGGGGCGTGGAGGACACCAGGCTGGAGTGGTGCTGCCTCCGAAAGCTACGCATCAGGCAGGAGGAGCTCAAGGAGCAGCTGAGGATGGAGGAGGCAGAGCTCACCACAACCCTGACCCCCCAGAGCTGTGAGGATGGGCAGGGGCACGTCGGGGAGGGAGGGGGGGAGGAGGAGGAGAGCCGCATGGCGGGGTGTATGCGCAGGCTGCACGACATGGTGGAGAACCCTCAATCTGGACTACCTGGAAAGATCTTTGCCTTCTTGTCGGTGGTGTTTGTGGCCATCACCGCAGTAACGCTCTGCATCAGTACCATGCCCGACCTCCGGGAGGAGGAGGAGAGGGTGAGTTCACTTCCTGTTTACTCCCTACTCACAGGGTTTTACTTCTGGGTCACACTCGGGTGGGTTATACATAGGACCAGGAGTTTGACCTAACCGAGTTACAGACCTGGAAACTCTGAGCACATCCACATCTACATTCTGCTCTTAGTAGGATGACGTTTGAGGGACAACCTCAACATGGCGAGTCTTCCCCCTTATAGTAACTAATCTTCACAGAGGTAATGTGATGGCTCAGGGATGTTGTCAGGGACGACTGCCACGCTACAACTCCAATCACATTAATACCAGATTATTCCATTTGCCAGATCACTGCTGCTGCTGTTAAGGCACTCTCGTATTGCTCTTATTCAGGCAGTAAAGGAATAATTAACATAGAATATACAGTGCCTTCAGAAAGTATTCAGACCTATTCCATATTTTGTTGTTACAGACTGAAATATTAGCAATTGTATTGAAAATTAAATACGGAAATCTCTCGTTTACATAAGTATTCACACCCCTAAGTCAATACATGTTAGAATCTCCTTTGGCAGTGATTACAGCTGTGAAACTTTCTTGGTAAGCCTTTAAGAGCTTTGCACACCTGGATTGTACAACATTTACACATTCTTTAACAATTCTTTAAGCTCTGTGAAGTTGGTTGTTGATCATTGCTAGACAGCCATTTTCATGTTTTGCCATAGATTTTCAAACCAATTTTATGTCAACTGTAACTAGGCCACTCGGGAACAGTCAATGTCATCTTGATAAGCAACTCCAGACTGAACCAGGTTTTCCTATAGGATTGTGCCAGTGCTTAGCTCCATTCCGTTTATTTTTATCATAAAAACAGTCATAGACTTTGCCGATGACAAGCACGCCCATAACAAAAAGGGGAGGAGTATGCGGTCACATCTGCACTCGCATCTGCACTCGGTCCGCAGGTAGTATTACATTTCATTATAGTACAACGGTTTGATTTGTCTAATCTTAGCAATTCCTTCTTAGCTAGCTACACAGCCGTCTTTGTATCATAGATAATTGCGTAATTATCGTATTTCGTCGTCCTAACGCAGTCTACACTGCCCTGCAGCTAGCCAGCTAGCTAACGTCCACCGTTAGCTAGTCCACCGTCTACCGATTAGCAGCACAACTATTACACTCAACTGAACGACTTGATTAGTGTAGTGTTAGCTAGCTACATAGTTGTCTTTGCTGTCTTCGTACCCAAGATAATTGTGTAGTTTAGAGTGTGTAGTTTTATGTCGTCCTTAACATAGGAGACTCTGCTAGCTAGCCAACAGCTAGCCAACGTCTACCGAACAGAACTTCTGCACTCAACAATCCGGTCGCATTTCGCTTCGCTCCACAGGTAGTATCACATTTTTCATTTCATTTCATTACAGTACAACGGCTTGATTTGTTTGATCGTAGCTAGCTACATAGCTAGCTACATAGCCGTCTTTGTATCAAAGATAATTGTGTAGTCTAGAGCGATTTCCTAGGTTAACTAGCCAGCTATTGTCGTTCTTTCAACGCAACGTAACGAAATCATCACTGCTAGCTAGCCAGCTAGCCCCGAATAGCAGCACAGTAGAAACTATTACACTCAACGGAACGACTTGATTAGTGTAGTGTCAACAACGCAGCCAATGCCAACTAGCCTACTTAGTCAACAACGCAGCCTCTGCCAGCTAGCCTACTTCAGCAGTACTGTATCATTTTAATCATTTTAGTCAATAAGATTCTTGCTACGTAAGCTTAACTCTCTGAACACTCGTGACGTGTAGTCCACTTGTCATTCCAATCTCCTTTGCATTAGCGTAGCCTCTTGTGTAGCCTGTCAACTATGTGTCTGTCTATCCCTGTTCTCTCCTCTCTGCACAGACCATACAAACGCTCCACACCGCGTGGCCGCGGCCACCCTAATCTGGTGGTCCCAGCGCGCACGACCCACGTGGAGTTCCAGGTCTCCGGTAGCCTCTGGAACTGCCGATCTGCGGCCAACAAGGCAGAGTTCATCTCCGCCTATGTCTCCCTCCAGTCCCTCGACTTCTTGGCACTGACGGAAACATGGATCACCACAGACAACACTGCTACTCCTACTGCTCTCTCTTCGTCTGCCCACGTGTTCTCGCACACCCGAGAGCTTCTGGTCAGCGGGGTGGTGGCACCGGGATCCTCATCTCTCCCAAGTGGTCATTCTCTCTTTCTCCCCTTACCCATCTGTCTATCGCCTCCTTTGAATTCCATGCTGTCACAGTTACCAGCCCTTTCAAGCTTAACATCCTTATCATTTATCGCCCTCCAGGTTCCCTCGGAGAGTTCATCAATGAGCTTGATGCCTTGATAAGCTCCTTTCCTGAGGACGGCTCACCTCTCACAGTTCTGGGCGACTTTAACCTCCCCACGCCTACCTTTGACTCATTCCTCTCTGCCTCCTTCTTTCCACTCCTCTCCTCTTTTGACCTCACCCTCTCACCTTCCCCCCTACTCACAAGGCAGGAAATACGCTCGACCTCATCTTTACTAGATGCTGTTCTTCCACTAACCTCGTTGCAACTCCCCTCCAAGTCTCCGACCACTACCTTGTATCCTTTTCCCTCTCGCTCTCATCCAACACTTCCCACACTGCCCCTACTCGGATGGTATCGCGCCGTCCCAACCTTCGCTCTCTCTCCCCCGCTACTCTCTCCTCTTCCATCCTATCATCTCTTCCCTCTGCTCAAACCTTCTCCAACCTATCTCCTGATTCTGCCTCCTCAACCCTCCTCTCCTCCCTTTCTGCATCCTTTGACTCTCTATGTCCCCTATCCTCCAGGCCGGCTCGGTCCTCCCCTCCCGCTCCGTGGCTCGACGACTCATTGCGAGCTCACAGAACAGGGCTCCGGGCAGCCGAGCGGAAATGGAGGAAAACTCGCCTCCCTGCGGACCTGACATCCTTTCACTCCCTCCTCTCTACATTTTCCTCTTCTCTCTCTGCTGCTAAAGCCACTTTCTACCACACTAAATTCCAAGCATCTGCCTCTAACCCTAGGAAGCTCTTTGCAACCTTCTCCTCCCTCCTGAATCCTCCTCCACCTCCCCCTCCTCCCTCTCTGCAGATGACTTCGTCAACCATTTTGAAAAGAAGGTCGACGACATCCGATCCTCGTTGCTAAGTCAAACGACACCGCTGGTCCTGCTCACACTGCCCTACCCTGTGCTCTGACCTCTTTCTCCCCTCTCTCTCCAGATGAAATCTCGTCTTGTGACGGCCGGCCGCCCTACAACCTGCCCGCTTGACCCTATCCCCTCCTCTCTTCTCCAGACCATTTCCGGAGACCTCCTCCCTTACCTCACCTCGCTCATCAACTCATCCCTGACCGCTGGCTACGTCCCTTCCGTCTTCAAGAGAGCGAGAGTTGCACCCCTTCTGAAAAAACCTACACTTCGATCCCTCCGATGTCAACAACTACAGACCAGTATCCCTTCTTTCTTTTCTCTCCAAAACTCTTGAACGTGCCGTCCTTGGCCAGCTCTCCCGCTATCTCTCTCAGAATGACCTTCTTGATCCAAATCAGTCAGGTTTCAAGACTAGTCATTCAACTGAGACTGCTCTTCTCTGTATCACGGAGGCGCTCCGCACTGCTAAAGCTAACTCTCTCTCCTCTGCTCTCATCCTTCTAGACCTATCGGCTGCCTTCGATACTGTGAACCATCAGATCCTCCTCTCCACCCTCTCCGAGTTGGGCATCTCCGGCGCGGCCCACGCTTGGATTGCGTCCTACCTGACAGGTCGCTCCTACCAGGTGGCGTGGCGAGAATCCGTCTCCACACCACGTGCTCTCACCACTGGTGTCCCCAGGGCTCTGTTCTAGGCCCTCTCCTATTCTCGCTATACACCAAGTCACTTGGCTCTGTCATAACCTCACATGGTCTCTCCTATCATTGCTATGCAGACGACACACAATTAATCTTCTCCTTTCCCCCTTCTGATGACCAGGTGGCGAATCGCATCTCTGCATGTCTGGCAGACATATCCGTGTGGATGACGGATCACCACCTCAAGCTGAACCTCGGCAAGACGGAGCTGCTCTTCCTCCCGGGGAAGGACTGCCCGTTCCATGATCTCGCCATCACGGTTGACAACTCCATTGTGTCCTCCTCCCAGAGCGCTAAGAACCTTGGCGTGATCCTGGACAACACCCTGTCGTTCTCAACTAACATCAAGGCGGTGGCCCGTTCCTGTAGGTTCATGCTCTACAACATCCGCAGAGTACGACCCTGCCTCACACAGGAAGCGGCGCAGGTCCTAATCCAGGCACTTGTCATCTCCCGTCTGGATTACTGCAACTCGCTGTTGGCTGGGCTCCCTGCCTGTGCCATTAAACCCCTACAACTCATCCAGAACGCCGCAGCCCGTCTGGTGTTCAACCTTCCCAAGTTCTCTCACGTCACTCCCGCTCCTCCGCTCCCTCCACTGGCTTCCAGTTGAGGCTCGCATCCGCTACAAGACCATGGTGCTTGCCTACGGAGCTGTGAGGGGAACGGCACCTCAGTACCTCCAGGCTCTGATCAGGCCCTACACCCAAACAAGGGCACTGCGTTCATCCACCTCTGGCCTGCTCGCCTCCCTACCACTGAGGAAGTACAGTTCCCGCTCAGCCCAGTCAAAACTGTTCGCTGCGCTGGCCCCCCAATGGTGGAACAAACTCCCTCACGACGCCAGGACAGCGGAGTCAATCACCACCTTCCGGAGACACCTGAAACCCCACCTCTTTAAGGAATACCTAGGATAGGATAAAGTAATCCCTCTCACCCCCCCTCCCCCTGAAAAGATTTAGATGCACTACTGTTCCACTGGAGGTCATAAGGTGAATGCACCAATTTGTAAGTCGCTCTGGATAAGAGCGTCTGCTAAATGACTTAAATGTAAATGTAAATAACATAATGTGTGTTGGATTTGCTCCAAACATAACGCTTTGTACTTAGGACATGAAGTTCATTTCTTAGACCAATTTTTGTTGTAGTTTTACTTTAGTGCCTTATTGCAAACAGGATGCTTGTTTTGGAATATTTATATTCTGTACAGGCTTCCTTCTTTTCACTCTGTCAATTAGTTTAGTATTGTGGAGTAACTACAATGTTGTTGATCCTTCCTCAGTTTCTCCTGTCACAGCCATTAACTCGAACCGTTTTAAAGTCACCATTGGCGTCAAGGTTGATATCCCTGAGTGATTTCCTTTTTAGTGACTGGGTATATTGAAGTGTTAGTAATAACTTCACCATGCTCAAAGGGATATTCGATGTCTGCTTAAATTATTTTTAATCTACCAATAGGTGACCTCCCTGGTCGTTGTTGTCGAATGTGTTTGAAATTCACTGCTCGACCGAGGGACAGACAATTGTACGTGTGGGGTACAGAGACGAGGTAGTCAATAAAAAAAGAACACAGAGTGAGTCCATGCAACTTATAAAGCTCCACAGTGGACGTGTCATAATACCCATAACATCTAGCGGTCAAACAGGGAAATGGTCCCAAACGTTTTTCCACCATTCATTTATCCCATAGGGGATTTTAGAAATACTTCAAATAAGGGCTGTGGTTTGTGTAGGCTTACCCTTGCGTGATATTTTGATAACCGTGTAAATCTCTCTCCAACAAGATGACTATTATCAATATATTTGGCTGAATTCGAAAATGCTAATTAGCATCAGAGTAGACATCATGCAAGACTACAAATCCTAAATACAGGCAAATATATTGATTTTAAAAGTCACCTTGTCCGAGATAGATTTACATGGTTATCAAAACAGGTCAGGGTAAGCTTACATGAAACACAGCCCTTATTTGAAGTGGGAAAAATGTATGGTGTAAAAACAATTAGAACCATTTCTGTTTGACTGCTAGGTTTTATGGGTATTATGACACATACTGTGGTACTCTATGTGACTTGTTAAGCACTTGTTTACTCCTGAACTTTATTTAGGCTTGCCATTGCAAAGGGGTTGAATACTTATTGACTTAAGACATTTCAGCTTTTCAATTTGACTTATTTTGTAAACATTTCTAAAAACATAATTCCACTTTCACAGTGTGTGTGTGTGTGTGACAAGGGGTATGAATACTTTCTGAAGGCACTGTAAATGAATAATCAGTACATTAAGCCAGAGGTTGTCCTCTTGTGGTCCTCAGGGGTCCCATAGGGCTTAAAACTTGGCCAGTGGCCACCTAATGTTACTGCACCAATTTCACTGACCGAGATAAGTAATTATATTATCTTCTTCTTCTGGGTGTTTCATGTCTAGTAGTTGTGCCTCTGAGACCTCAGTGTTCCTGCTGGAGTGTCTTTGTGGGGCAACACAGTCAACCTCCTGAATGACATTAATAAAGCTTTAGAATGATTTAAAGAGAACCTCCACAGGCTTCTCGCGCTACCAAAGAGACCTCTGCGTCGGGGTGAGAGGGGGGGGGGGGGTGAGGGGGCTGAGGATGTGCTGTATCTTCAAAGTGGAAATCAGAGTGCAAGGAGGGTTAACAAGCAAGCTACAAGGAGGGTTAGCGAGCTAGCTACAAGGAGGGTTGGTGTTAGCGAGCTAACTCCCCAAACAATACCTTCTCTTGAAGCGCTCATCTCCTATTAGGTGAGGTTACTGGCTGAGCTTTAAAAGAGTAAATACTGTAAGTGATTGAGGGAGACAAAGGTCAGGCAAGGATATATACAAATGCTGTGTTATAATGAGAGCGAGAGAGAGACTTGACAAACGGCCAAGAATACTCTGTACTTGTTGATAGGGAGCAGTATCTATGGAATGTTCTCTGTTTATTCTCATGTCAATGTTTGAAGGTTAAGGAGGGTTGTCTAGACCCATGTTGTAGGTTACGCTACGGGCTGTATTTTTGTATGTGTTAATGTTAAGCAGAGCAATATTGTGACTAAACACTTCAGAGAAATCCAAATCAACTATCTTCATTAGTAAGAGCTAATAACCTGAGCTGTTTGAACGGAGTCCGCCCACCATCCTCCTCCGTTAGTTGAGCTAATATTCATTAACGGGAGGCTTTGATGGTGATCAGCATAGATCTTCCCACTATGGATGTAAATTGAATGAAATCCCTAGGACGCTGTCTTTATTGAGGGGTATGCTGAACAAAAATATAAACGCAACATGTGAAGTGTTGTTCCCATGTTTCATGAGCTGAAATAAAAGATCCCAGAAATGTGCCATACGCACAAAAAGCTTATTTCTCTCATTTTGTGAACAAATTTGTTTTACATCCCTGTTAGTGAGCATTTCTCCTTTGCGAAGATAATGCATCCACCTGACAGGAGTGGTATATCAAGAAGCTAATTAAACAGCATGCTCATTACACAAGTGCACTTTGTGCTGGGGAAAATAAAAGGCCAATGTAAAAGGTGCAGTTTTGTCACACAACGCCACAGATGTCTCAAGTTTTGAGGGCGTGTGCAATTGGCATGTTGACTGCAGGAATGCCCACCGGAGCTGTTGACAGATAATTAAATGTTCACTTCTCTACCATAAGCCGCCTCCAACGTAATTTTAGAGAATTTGGCAGTACATCCAACCAGCCTCACAACTGCAGACCACGTGTAAGCACACTAGCCCAGAACCTCCACATACAGATTCTTCAGCTGTGGGATCGTCTGAAACCAGCTACCCACATAGCTGATGAAACTGTGGATTTGCACAACTGAAGGATTTCTACACATACTGTCATAAACCTTCTCAGGGAAGCTTATCTGCGTGCTCGTCGTCCTCTCTATGGTCTTGACCTGATTTCAGTTGGGTGTTGTTCTCACCTTCAATGGCCACTGACACGCTGGATAGGTGTGCTCTTCACGGATGAATCCCGGGTTTCCAATGTACCAGGCAGATGGCAGACCACAGACCGCCATCATCTCGTTTCAGCATAATAATGCACAACCCCATATATCAAGGATCTTGTCACATATCCTGGAAGCTGAAAATATCCCAGATTTTCCACGGCCTGCATACTCACCAGACATGCCGCCCATTAAGCATGTTTGGGATGCTCTGTATCGACGTGTACGACAAAGTGTTCAATTTCCAGACAATATCCAGCAACTTCGCACAGCCATTGAAGAGGAGTGGGATAACATTCCAGGCCACAATCAACAGCCTGACCAACTCTATGTGAAGGAAATGTGTCACACTGCATGAGGCAAATGGTGGTCACACCAGATACTGACTGGTTTTCTGATCAAATCCCCTACATTTTTTTAAAGGTACAGTATCTGTGACCAACAGATGCATATTTGTATTCCCAGTCATGTGAAATAAATAAATTAGGCCATAATCTATGTATTTTAATTCACTGATTTCCTTATGAACTGTAACTCTGTAAACATATTGAAATTGTTGCATGTTGTGTTAATTATTTCTCAGTGTAGATTCAGATGCAGTTTATCATGATATGTTTCAGCTATAGGCTAAACTCACGAACGAACTAGACCAGCAGATAATAATCTAATACATTTGTCGTCTTACAGTAAGAGTTGGCGTCCTCAACCATGTTAAATGTTACATTCTGATTATGCATTTAGCTTGTTGTTCCTCCGTCCGCAGGCTTGTCTCACCTGCACAGAGATGTTCTGACAACCCTTGTCTTCCAGACTCAGTTAGAATCTAACCTTCATATCCCTTTGACTGTGTGCAGTTGTGGATCCATTCAAACTGAAAAAAAGTTGTGGTTTTTGTAAAAGCATCAGAGGACAAAGCCAAGGTGGTGTTGGTGATGGACAGCACTTAGCTTGTCTGTTCTGATACAGCTCAGTGATTCAGGCCCACATAACAGCTGCACGTACACACATGTAGAGTTTTATGGGTGTGCTTATTGCCTCTATCTGGATGAATAGAGGATTAAAGTGTGTGTGTGTGTGTGTGTGTGTGTCCTCAGAGTAGAGTGTTTCCCAAACTCAGTCCACGGAGCCCCAAGGGTTGCACGTTTTGGTTTTTGCCCCAGCACTACACAGCTGATTCAGATAACCAACTCATCATCAAACTGTGATTATTTGAAACAGCTGTGTCGTGCTAGGAGAAAAACCAAAAAGTGCACCCCTTGGGGTCCCAGGACCGGGTTTGGGAAATTTGTAGTGTGTCCTCTGAGTTTGTGTGTCAATTTCAGTCTTTTCACACCTCAATGTCAAAATGGCTTATTTCTCCCCCTGTACACGTCTGGAAATTTAGAACTTGTTTTATCCATTTTCTTCTCTCTGATAATACAGTGCATTCTGAAAGTATTCAGACCCCTTGACTTTCCACATTTTGTTACGTTACAGCCTTATTCTAAAATGTATTAAATAAAAAATGGTCCACATCGATCTACACGCAATAATGACACTTTATAAAAAAACAAAATAAAAACAGAAATACCTTATTTACATAAGTATTCAGACCCTTTGCTATGAGACTCAATTGAGCTCAGCTGCATCCTGTTTCCATTGATCATCCTTGAGATGTTTCTACAACTTGATTGGAGTCCACCTGTGGTAAAGTCAATTGGTTGGACATGATTTGGAAAGGCACACACCTGTCTATATAAGGACCCACAGTTGACAGTGCATGTCAGAGCAAAAACTAAGCCATGAGGTTGACTGAATTGTCCGTAGAGCTCCGAGGCAGGATTGTGTCGAGGCACAGATATCAAAATAATTCTGCAGCATTGATGGTCCCCAAGAATCTCTCTTGACAGGCAACAAGACCGCCTGGGTTGAGGCCAGCGTACGTCTGCTGTAATCTAATTGATTTCCAGCGTGAATTATGGGAATTATTCCACTGAGTTATTTCAGTCTAGTGAGAAACAAATACATTTAAGAAACATAATAAAAGATTTAAATAACTGGAAAAGAAGCCAGGAAAATAGATTATTTAATGTGGGAGATTACACTTCTCTCACTCAAATGAAAAATATCAATGACTTCGAAAGTCTAAAGAAATGTCCTACTGTGGAGAAAGTCTGTTCCTCAGTCATTGTATTGGATTAGTGTGTTAGTCATCATATGGGGAACGCTTTGCCAAAAACAAAATCATCCAAGACAAGGCTTCCACATAAACACGCACACACACCCTTTGGAGAGGAATGAGACAGCTACCATCACTCTGCTCTGATCATACACCAGGATCCTGAGGCCATCTAGCCTCAAGCACCTTCTCTCCCACGTACACACACAGCATGGCTGGTGGGCTGCACCTTGATCCTCTGGATGTCCCGCTGTCTCGAACAGCATCTCTGTGAGTTGAGTGCCCCTACTGCCTCCTTAGGCAGCTTTATTTAACTAGGTAGGCCATTTGAGAACATGTTCTCATTTACAACTGTGACCTGGCCAAGATAAAGCAAAGCAGTGCGACAAAAACAACAACACAGGGTTACACATAATCAAATGTACAGTCATAGCCAAAAGTTTTGAGAATGACACATTAATTTTCACAAGTCTGCTGCCTCAGTTTGTATATACTCCAGAATGTTATGAAGAGTGATCAGATGAATTGCAATTAATTGCAAAGTCCCTCTTTGCCATGCTAATGAACTGAATCTCCCAAAACATTTCCACTGCATTTCAGCCCTGCCACAAAAGACCAGCTGGCATCATGTCAGTGATTCTCTCATTAACACAGGTGTGAGTGTTGACGAGGACAAGGCTGGAGATCACTCTGTCATGCTGACTGAGTTTGAATAACAGACTGGAAGCTTCAAAAGGAGGGTGGTGCTTGGAATCATTGATCATCAATCATGGTTACCTGCAAGGAAACAATTTTCTCTGATGAATCCCCTTTCTGATGGTTTGGGGCATCCGGAAAAAAGCTTGTCCGGAGAAGACAAGGTGAGCGCTACCATCAGTCCTGTGTCATGCCAATAGTAAAGCATCCTGAGACCATTCATGTGTGCTTCTCAGCCAAGGGAGTGGGCTCACTCACAATTTTGCCTAAGAACATAGCCATGAATAAAGAATGGTACCAACACATCCCCCAAGAGCAACTTCTCCCAACCATCCAGGAACAGTTTGGTGACAAACAATGCCTTTTCCAGCATGATGGAGCACCTTGCCATAAGGCAAAAGTGGTAACTAAGTGGCTCGGGGAACAAAACATCAATATTTTTGGTCCATGTCCAGGAAACTCCCCAGACCTTAATCCCATTGAGAACTTGTGGTCAATCATCAAGAGGCGGGTGGACAAACAAAAACCCACAAATTCTGACAAACTCCAAGCATTGATTATGCAAGAATGGGCTGCCATCAGTCAGGATGTGGCCCAGAAGTTAATTGACAGCATGCCAAGGTGGATTGCAGAGGTCTTGAAAAAGAAGGGTCAACACTGCAAATATTGACTCTGCATCAACTTCATGTAATTGTCAATAAAACCCTTTGACACTTATGAAATGCTGGTAATTATACTTCAGTATTCCATAGTAACATCTGACAAAAATATCTAAAGACACTGAAGCAGCAAACTTTGTGAAAATGTATATTTGTGTCATTCTCAAAACTTTTGGCCACGACTATACAGTCAATAACACAAAATAAAATAAAAATAGACAAATCTATGTACAGTGTGTGCAAATGGAGAAGAGTAGGAAGGTAGGCAATAAATAGGTTCTAGAGGCTGTCATTGAAAATAAGAATTTGTTCTTAACTGACTTGCCTGGTTAAATAAAGGTAAAAAAAAAAAAAAAAAGCTGCTCAGACAGCTGATGTTTAAAATTAGAGAGGGAGATATAAGACTCCAGCTTCAGAGATTTCTACAATTTGTTCCAGTCATTGGCAGCAGGGGGTGCTGAGATGTTGGCCAGGGTAGGGGTAGCCAGGTGGAAAGCATGGCCAGACGTGGAAAAATGCTTATTGAAATGATCAATTTTCTACCAGGTGTCAGAGTATGTGAGCGGAGTGGAGCTGGATCCTGCCCAATTTGACTGGAGTGTGGAGCAAGTTCCCAAAATGTGGAGCTTTGGCCTTCTAGTCCGCTCCAATTTCACTCCAGTAGCGCTCACTTCACGAGCTCAGGGCATGTCCGGCCCAGCATGCATCTGTAGTCTACTTGTGTGCTGCTATAGCCCCTTGCTTTAGCTACTGTCACCAAGTATCCTAAATATTTTCATAAAGAAACTACTAAAACACACAGGTGACAAATCAAGGTGACTTACCAATATGAGGAGGACCAAGAGCAAGAGACGAAGTGTGGTGATGTAGTGTCCACAACTAAAGAATCATTGTGGAATCTGAAAAGACACATATCCCGAAGGCAGGATAGTGTACTTACTACGTGCACATGCTAACAGAAAGTCACTCATTCACAATTTGACAAGGACTCGATAATGCCTAGAATGTCACGGCACATCCCCTTTGTGTGTCCGTAATGCACCCAAATTAATACAACCACTAGCATCCCAAATACTTTTTTACGTAATGTGGCTGATGCAACAGATTAGGACGTTTATCTTAAAATGTTGATAAACTATTATGCTATTTCTTCACATTATAAGCGCAGCAATGCGCACATGGTAGTAGGCTATAAGCGCAAATGTTCCATTAGCGGAAAACACCATTATCAAAAGTAATCGCAAATGCAATTATGCATGTCATGCTTTTATTATAAAGGTGCTTTTTTATGGTGAAAATGATCTTCCCCAAACTTGAAACTCACATGCTGCTTATGTATGTCAGTTAGTCTCTACACCCCTTGTAAAGCGGGTTAATGTGCTTAATTTTAAGAAGTTATTTGGCCACTTTAGTTGTAATACAAACCATATTAAAACATATAGGCCTATGGGCTAGGCTACATGAGGTGTGCGAATATCATTAGAAAAAGTCACACAAAAAAATACTTTGTTTCTTATGCTGGGCATAATTCACGTGATAATATATCATTCACAAGTGAGATGATAATATTGTCAGCCATCAGACTATTCTTGATTTAATCTTGACTTTACATATATTATTTAGTAAATGTGTGAAATTTGTTTTGTTTTAGAATGGACCATTATCATGCACCTGTATCGAAACCGGGTCAGTGGGGAAAATACATGTCATCGATCCACTTAAATAGTAAATAGTGAATGGAGGATGCTTTTTCCCGTGGTTTATTCTCATGCCAGCCAGGTAGGCTATACTCCTGTTGTAAATATAAGCAAATTGCTTAATATTAGGAAAGTTGAGAAACAAATATAGTAGGCCTATCCTATATAAAACTGAGCCTCCTATTTTTAGTAGAGGCCATCCCTCTGTTTTCTCACGCCTATTGAAACGTTGCGCAACATGAGCTCATGGGCTCTCATGAAGTGTTTGATTAGAGGGACAATAGAGTGCTGAGTACAATGCAGTCTACAAATCCGGTGTCAGCCCACAGTCTGAAATTGAGCAAACAGTGTAGAATTTAAGCAACCAGGAAATGACTGAGCAATTTCTGCTAGATAATACAGCCACAAATTCAGAACAGCTTTCCCATTTTGACAACAGTTGCTGCTCCGGCGGTAGAAATCAATAGGTGAATATCACAGCCAATCACAACACTGGTGGGGAAGTAATACTATGAATCACTATCGTTATCAGCAAATATACAGTAACTGTCAAAGGTTTGGACACACCTACTCATTCAAGGGTTTTTCTTTCTTTCTTTTTGACTATTTTCTACATTGTAGAATAATTGTAAAGACATCAAAACTGTCTCTGAGTAAGTGTGTCCAAACTTTTGATTGGTACTGTATATTATGGACATTTCCATAAATGCAATGCAATGCAAAAATGTTAAATATCCTATGTGTAGCACCTTTAACATCTAAACATTAAACCACAACAGCCTTCAGAATCACAAGGTGCAGGCTCTCCTGTTCACTGAATGTGAGATAGCTGGCCAGTGCCCTCTCACATTGATGAGAAGGAGATGATCATTTTATAATAAATAAGCTATTTTTATTAACTTGCATGACATACCAGCAGTAACCTTCACACACTGAACACCATTTCCCATTCGAAGGAACTGCAGTGCTTGAGGGAGGAGGCCACAGGTGTGTGCAATTTGATAATTAGCAAAGCTTGCAAGCAGTCAGCTGACAATTAAAGGGACATCCCACTGGGCAAAAACTTGTTGAATCAACATTGTTTCAATGTAATTTGTCAAAGTATTGTGAGGTGGAATCTAAGGGGAAAATATGTTGGATTTAAAAAAAGTCTAAACTATTGTTTTGAGGGTGAGATTTCCATCACATGATTATGTAATCATGGTAACTCAATTTCAACAGAGAAACCTTGTAGAAAAATATGTTGAATTTGTACCTTTTAAACCAATGTCAGGTTTTCACCAGTATATCCACTATCAGGAAAAACAACAATAGGCTGAGCAGCACCACCTACTGGAGAATTGATCTATCTATGGCTACCATTTGGTCTCCCATCCAGGGTTTTAATGAAGCCCAGCCCTGCTTAGCTATAATATTGTCACTAACTATTACCAATGTGCTATTGTGAGAATGATTGTTAATAGATCTCCATTTAAAAATGAAATAGATTCACTGTTGCTATCAAAGTCATTCCAAAGGGTAGGTTAAACAGAGCAAATGAAACATAGCTATACTTTTACTCATATACCATCAATGATGCTATATAGACCTATATAACACAGCTATTGTTTTAATTTAACCCACAATAATAAAATAGACCTATGATTTCAAGCTCTGGTTGATTTGAAATTGTATGATATTTAGCCATGTTTAATTGTTTGGTTGTCAAAGCAACCAAATATCAATATTTGAAGGAGATTCATCTTCTGCTTGGATAGTTCCATCTGTGCCACGGACTTAGTCTGGCTTTAATTTCAGTCTGTCTAAAAATGTATAATTGATATGTTGGATTCACGTCTTTACCTCAACCCAAAATGAAAGTGAAAGAATAGGACTAAATCAAATAAAACATTATTTAAAGCGCATTTAAAGTTGGATTTGATCTAGTCCTAATGTATAACTTCAATTTTTGGTTGAGATGGAAATATAAATCACTTTTTAAATACCATAAATAGCCTATTAACTTGTTGTCAAGTTAACAAATGATATGTTGAATTCACATCTCCAACTCAAACCAAAATAAAAGTTAAAGAATAGGATTAAGCCAGTGTCTCAGATGGAACTATCCAAGCAGTAGATACATCTCCTTTAAATGTAGATATTTGGTTGCATTGTCAACCAAACAAAATTCAGTATTACTTTTGTAATACGTAAATAGCCTATCTTTCAAACGAGTGTAACATTCAACCTTAAAATGGCCACATTGAGGTTACTGTAACTATACATTTCTACTTATGTAATCATATAAAGCGTGCATGTTCAGGATAGCATGCATAGGTCATCGCAGGTCTGTGGAGATCTTCACAAGTGCTGTTATAATCTGCAGAAAATATCGAATGACATTGATCACTTGCATTATGTACTTTATGGTGCGTTTTTAAATGGTTGAAAGAGCAGTGATAGACATTTGGATGACAACTAAACCGAAAATTAGACATCGTTTTTCCATTGGAATTTGGTTGTGCTTTTAGATGGTTGAAAGCATAGTGATAACACACTGGAAATTCAACTAACTTTTGGCTGTCTTTTTGAGTGGGTGAATATAGGTTGTAATCAACGTCTCCACCAAATATTATCCACGTTGAAATACGTGTGTGCTCAGTGGGTTAGGTTGAGCTGATTGGAAAAGATCAATTAACATGTGATAATGAATTGACATTTTAGGATCCTAGCTATATAAACACACAATAAATACATTGATAGAAATGACAGGGAAGGCTACTCCTTCACACAGAGAATGTACCATAGCTCTAACAACAATTCGATAAAACAACTAACATGATTAACATGATTAACATGATTATCTACCACATTCTACACTGCTGACAAGTCGTGGTGTGTTATTGTGGTTCTGTAACTAATATTTAACACCAGTTGGAGAATCTAGACCAAAGAAATGGGTGTTCTCGTATAGGGAACTCTTGAAACGTAATATGGCCATGTTCTGTAGCTCCTATGTTCACACACTCCTCTCCCAGCCCTGCCCCGCCCAGTGAGGTGAAGGAGATGAATGTTATAAGGGCTGAGGTAAACAAATTGACTAAAGCCATTGAAAAACTGTGTGTAATAACAGCCAGCTCAGCATTACGCTAAGCCTGTTTTTGAAATCATGCCCACTTACACACACCTTGGGGACCAAAGGTCGTCCTCCTCCTGTGGTGATTGGCCATGTTGTTTAGTTAACACGCGACATGGCTGCTACACACCTGTCTGGAGCTCTGATATGGTCAGAGTAGCGTGTTTGCTGAATCTGATTATTGTGTGTGTGTTCATTTGATCCACTGTAGCCATGTACAGGGCCTTCAGAAAGTATTCATACCACTTGACTTACAGTACTCCACATTTTGTTGTGTTACAGCCTGAATTGAAAAGTAATACATTTTTACAAATGTATTAAATTAAATGCATAAATATATAATTTATATAAGGATTCACACCCCTGAGTTAATACATGTTAGAATCACCTTTGGCAGCGATTACAGCTGTGAGTCTTTCTGGGTAAGTCTCTAAGAGCTTTGCTCACCTGGATTTTACAATATTTGCACATTATTCTTTTGAAAATTCTTCAAGCTCTGTCAAGTTGGTTGTTGATCATTGCTTGTCTTTCCACAGCCATTTTCAAGTCTTTCAATATCGTCTTGGTAAGCAACTCTAGTGTAGAATTGGCCTTGTGTAAGGTTATTGTCCTGCTGAAAGGTGAATTTGTCTCTGTTGGAAATCGAACTGAACCAGGTTTTTCTCTAGGATTTAGCCTGTGCTTAGCTCTATTCTGTTTATTTTTATCCCTAGTCCTTGCCGATGACAAGCATACCCATAACATGATGCAGTACCCACCAAGCTTGAAAATATGAACGGTGGTACTCAGTGATGTGTTGTGTTGATTTGCCCCAAGCATAACACTTTCTATTCAGGACATAAAGTTAAAATCTTTGCCACATTTTTTGCAATTTTACAGGGTGCATGTTTTGGAATATTTTTATTCTGTACAGGCTTCCTTCTTTTCACTCAGTATTGTGGAGTATCTACAATGACAAACTTAAATGTTGTTAATCCATCATCAGTTTTCTCCTATCACAGCCATTCCACTCTGTAACTGAGTGGTTTCCTTCCTCCTTATTTAGCCTTGTCATAACAAAGGGGTTGAATACTTATTGACTCAACCCATCAAAGTTACTTTACTACAACAACAACTGGCCAAATTGTGCATTTATTTTACATGCACACACACTTGCAAGCACTTACGCACACATACACACTTCCCTCTGGGGGAGAAATTGGTTGATTCAACGTTGTTCCACATTATTTCAACAAAAAAATCAATGTGATGACATTGAATCAAAGTGGAAAACTGATTGGATTTGCAAAGTCATCAAGGGATTTTCCTATTAAAAAAAAAAAAAAAAAAAAAAAAACTTTTAGCCTAAATCCAATGACATGGTGACATCTTTTGTTGATTTCACGTTGAATTCATGTTAGTTGGTAACTCAACCAAATGTAAATCAAAACTAGATGTTGAAATGACGTCTGGGCCCCGTGGGTTTATTGTTGTGCTCTGTGAATAACCAAGCATAGTGAAGCAGTTGCATGTTGTTTGGATTAGTAAACGTGGAAGAAAGGTTTATGTTGCTCTGGTTTATATTTTTGAATGCTGATTTCTGTGCTGCCTTTTGCCTTTCAAGCCTTTCAGATACAGCTTTGCTTTGATTAAAGTATATTTACTGGAATAATGAGAGGCTAAAAGTCACCCAGCCTGGCTTTTACACTCCCTCCTCACTCCACTATGTCTCTAAGAATACACTGGAATGGTTTTTAAGATGCATATTCTCTTGGTTGTTTTTTTTAAGCACCTCTAGCATCTTATTCACAAGTGATGATTCTCTAACAGGTTAGAGCTCAACCGCTGGTCAAAAACACGTGTTCCCTAATCACATTTAAGGAGTAATTGAGGAGGCTATGATGGAACGGAAGGATGTACTAACTGGAGGAAAGTTACTAAAAGTTGGCAAAAGTAATTAAGACATTATTTCATGCTCACTTCTTCCTAAACATGTTGATGAAGCGTAGCTAGGTTCCCCAGAGCGAGAGTGCAATAAAAGGAGAGGCCAACAGCTTGGCTTCTTTCTTTCATAGAAATGAATTATTGTAGATGTTTGTACAGTATAAACCTTTACACATACACCCCATCTCCACCCCCACCTCGCTCCTCATTCTCCTTCTGGGTCTGTTTTCATAATCACATGTAAATACAGTTATGTAATATTTATGGACCCATTTAGAGCAGACGGAAAATTGATTACACTACAGGAAGTAAGGATATTTCATCATGCCAGAAGTAAATTAAAGTATTTATAATATATTTATAATGTAGTCAAGGTTGGCTTTAGCTTAGTCCCCGCTGATCCCAGGAAGGAAATTAATTTCCTTTAATGAAGTTGCATTAATAACAGTCAGATTGGAGAGAGTGGGAGGAAAGGGAAGGAATCAATGGTTTCTCCTCAGCTTCACGTTGCCGTTGACATTGTGGCTGCATGAGTTCTATGGATCTGTCTCATGGCACACTTGTATAACTATTTATTGTGGCTGGACACCAGTAATTCATTTTTTGGGTACAAAGATTCTGAATGTATGACCAGATATTGCTACCAGGGTGATTTGTCTAAAGGAGTTGACAGTCTACAAACAGAGCCTATAATAATATAAATACATTGTACTGTATAGCCCATCTTAGCCTTGCCAATTAAAGGAAGGAATTTCTGACATCATCAAAGCCTCTCTTCTCAGTTTTATAAATCATGTAAAGTACTGCTGACAGACTGCCAGTCTATTTTATAATACACAGGAAGAAAAAAACATATCCCTCAGGCTGTTTGATCAAAGTTACTCGTCTCTTTTCCTTATGATCCCAATCAACTAACAGGGATGTTCAGATGGTTTATGTGCTGCTCCAATACCCTCTCCAGCTATCCCTCGAAACATTGCTCCTCCCCAAATCTCTACCCCCTCACCCCTCCTGGAGCCCCCCGCTGGTGTAGAGGAGTCTGACGCCACTGGTGGCTGTTGAACTGGTCCTTCGAGCCGGATAGGAACAACTGACAACTTGTGTGATTAGGAAACAGTTATCCAGAATGTTTTATAATAGTGAATGTATTGTCGTTTCCTACCAATGTCTTGCATTATAATTGTTGCTTGCCTTAACACTGTGTGTTCACTCTCTTTTACTGTGCGTTTTTCTTAACACTATGTTTCCTCTGTCTTCCAGGGTGAGTGTTCTCAGAGGTGCTACAATATCTTTGTCCTGGAGACTGTGTGTGTGGCCTGGTTCTCTCTGGAGTTCCTGCTGCGCTTCATCCAGACGCCGAGTAAGTGTGTGTTCCTGAAGACGCCCCTCAACATCATCGACGTGGTGGCCATCCTGCCCTATTACATCACTGTGATCGTAGACTCTCTGTCTGAGGGAGGGGAGAAGCCCAGCGGCGGGAACAACTACCTGGAGAAGGTGGGCCTGGTGCTGCGGGTACTCCGGGCCTTGAGGATCTTCT
The DNA here is from genome assembly GCF_034236695.1 of Oncorhynchus nerka. Taxonomy (NCBI): domain Eukaryota; kingdom Metazoa; phylum Chordata; class Actinopteri; order Salmoniformes; family Salmonidae; genus Oncorhynchus; species Oncorhynchus nerka. Next base: position 68,919,770 of record NC_088399.1, on the reverse strand, counting down.
ACGTGATGCGTCTGGCGCGCCACTCCCTGGGGCTGCAGACCTTAGGCCTGACGGTCCGACGCTGCACCCGCGAGTTCGGCCTGCTCCTCCTGTTCCTGTGTGTTGCCATGGCACTGTTCTCCCCGCTGGTGTTCCTGGCGGAAAGCGAGATGGGCGCCAAGTACGACTTCACCAGCATCCCCGGCACCTACTGGTGGGCTGTGATCTCCATGACAACGGTGGGGTACGGGGACATGGTGCCGCGTAGCATCCCGGGTCAGGTGGTGGCGCTCAGCAGCATCCTCAGTGGGATCCTCCTGATGGCGTTCCCCGTCACCTCCATCTTCCACACGTTCTCTCGGTCCTACCTGGAGCTGAAGGAGGAGCAGAACAGAACACTGAGACAGAAACCAGACTTCCAGGACTCCAGCAAGTCTCAGAACAGCGAGGACTCGGCCGAGACGGACAGTTAACATGGCATCACTGTCGCCGCCTCTGCTTTCCGCAGGAAGTCCATCGCCCTTGCGTCACAGAGGAGGGCCATGCAGACTCAAGACTGAGTGTGTGTGCAACGTGAGAGCCTGTGGGTGTGCAGTGCACTGTGGGAAACTCGTACTAAAGCTGGAGGATCTAAACAGGGATGTGACGTTTTTTTCAAGCTTAAGAAGAAAAGGAGCTCCAACATTTTGTGAGCCTCCATAGCTCTGTCCATCAGAGTGTGTTCAAGAGTTTCTAAGATTTTATAAGACAGCTGCATAAGTCTTTTTGTTGACATTACTGGTGTAGAGCTGATCACATTATAAAATCACAAGTTCTCTGTGGTCAAAGGACATTTCACCCAGGAGTATGGAAGCCCTACAACACAGGAGTATAGCCCTACAGCACAGCATGGGGAGAAATCTTCTCTCTCACAAATATTCAGTGTGATAAAGCTATTATTTTAAGGGAAAAACACTAAAAATATTATAATTTTGGTATATATTTAGGATAAGAAATATTGCAACAAGATATAAGTGCAATAAGAAAGATTATTTAACTATAAACAACACATTTACATATTTCAGAATGCTTAGTTTGCGTCTATATAGACTCAGGATCTGCATATTTTAATAAATGTAAGAAAACCATGACCTCGGCTGATGCAATGTATGATTCTACACTTTATTAAATTCATTTGATCCCATGATTCTGTCTGGAGGTTTTCCTCCAATTTCACATCTCCTCTGAATAATAATGGCCTTCCAGACATGTTATGTTCAATCTAATCAGAGGCGCAACTTTGGTTTTAGAAGTGGGGGGGACATAATTATTATTATTTTTTATCCAGTTGGATAAACACTCCATACAGCCTACCCGACCGCTCGGAGGCGTCCGCATGGTTCTAAAGCACACCATTGCCTTGTTTTGTATCACATTCCAATGATAAAACTGGGGGGGACAAAATTGAATTTCAGAATGTGGAGGGGACATGTCCCCCCGTCCCCAGTGACAGTTGCGCCCCTGCATCTAACAATTATTGACGAATAATTGTATGGCTTAGATCATGGAAACCCATGGGAATCAATATGGACTGAACAGACTGACTAAAGGGATTAGAAACAAATGAAAACACAATCTTGATCAGATCTAGAGAATCGTGTGTTAAGTAGATATAAATAGACCTTTTTTGAGAAAGGGCATGGGCAAGGTTAGAACCTGTGACCTTCTGGTCCCTATCCCAGTGCCTAGCCCACTGTGCTAGTAGGGGTGAGGGCATCACCATTGTTATTTCCACATACATACAGCTGTTAAATCAGTCATTTGGAATGTCAGTAGATGACAAATGTGATTAGTTAAAGGGCAGCTGAACTCAATGATTCCGCATGTTTTTCTGCTGCTCATTAAAAAAAGATGGATGAGGGTGTGTTCTGTTCGCTATATCGTACCCGCAGTTATATTGTTTTGTCCCTCTTGAGTCCCGGGAGAAACCTTTCGACCTCAAAATAGTCTGAATATGATAATTCAAGGTCTTTGTCGCTCAATTTTACATCTAGCTAAGGTGTTTGATGCATTCTCTACTGCAGACAGTAGAATCAGCTGATGCTGCGCTCACTACTGATTTCTAAGAACATGTCTACAACTTCATCAGCAAGCTGTCAAAATATCGTAAATAAAGCAAAGCTACATGCTGTTTATCAGTGCCCTAAATGAATTCTTAGCTAGCTAAGTTCCATCTCTGTGTTTGTCAATGTAGCTAGCTAGCACATTTAGCAGGCAGGCCACGTTGGCTAAATCAGCTTAACAAGTCACTGGCAAGTGGCAAAGTACTTTGGTGCCACTTAGTTTTTACAACTTTCTCACTATGTATTACCGGAGTGAGTCCGTCTGGCAGTTTCATAGCGAATCATGTTACGAAACAGGTCACGGCGGTACACGATTGAATTTTTTTTATATTATCAAGTGACAGTTGGGATGGAAGTGCGCATTGTCTCAATTCTCATTTTTCCCTCAATTCTCAGTTTAATTCAAATAATACATTGACGATGTGTTGTCTTATGTAAACAAGACCGAGGCGCAGCGTAATGTGGACAGTTCTGTTTCACTGGCTGTAGGTTTTGCCATATGATTGAATAGAGCGCAATCAGCACAGCTGATTGATAGTTTGAGTTAGTGTTCCCACTCAGCCATATCTCCATGTTACAGCGCTTGTTTATGGAAAAACAGACAGAAGACGAGGCGACGACCTGTGCTAATTAGCTATCTAGCATGCTCTGAACACCTGTGTGTAAGCTTAACTCGGGAAATGTAGCGGAATGGAACTAAGAACATAACAGCTTCCCTATATCTCTCAAATATCCGTTTTGGTAGATGCTGACCAAAATTATGCTATTTACACTTAGTAATACATCTTTACACCTTAATCAATGTTTCTGACTAATATCGATGTAACAGGCCATTTTCAACCAGATAAATTAGTTGAGTTCAGCTGCCCTTTAATATGTTTAGGAAGTTTGGAAAACGAAAGGTACATTGGGATTCGAACTGGCGACCTTCTGTGTTTAATCAAAAGTGCATTTAAAGTTTGATATGATTTAGTCCTATTCTGTAATTTAGATTTTTGGTTGAGATGGAGACGTGAATACAATTTATTAATTTGTAGACAAACTGGAATTAAAGCCAGACTAAGTCAGTGGCACAGATGGAACTATCCAAGCAGAAGATACATCTCCTTCAAATGGTGATAAATAGCCAATTAACTTGTCAACAAATGATATGTTGATTCATATCTCCAACTCAACCAAAAATAAATGGGATTAAGCCAGTGGCTCATGCGGAACTATCATAGCAGTAGATACAGATGTAGGATCTTAATTTGAGCCAGTTTGCTACAGTAGGAAAATTATAATCCTGTAGCAACAGGAATGGATTTATGTGGATTACAATTAATGGAAATGTTTGTAAGGGTTTATACAATTTCTTAAAAGAAAATCAAATCCTAGATTAAAATAATAATAATAATCAGATCAAGCGTTAACAGACGATAGCAGACACCCGCATAGCAGATGCTTTGGTGGTGGAAATGCATTGGAGCTGTCAAATCGGTGAGCAGCTGTCCTTGCAATCATTGTGACAAGAATTGACGAGTTGTGCGTTCCGTGGTGCCGTTCTGCTCCGCTATTTGCAGCTCGCCTGTTAGCTTGCACGATTCTCGCCATTCCCCTTCGACCTCTCATCAATGAGCTGTTTATGCCCAAAGGACTGCTGCTAACTGGATGTTTTGTTTGTCGCACCATTCTCAGTAAACCCTAAACACTCTTGTGCGTGGAAAAGCCCAGGAGACCGACATTTTCTGAGATACTGGAACCAGTGCGCCTGGCACCGTCGATCATAGCACGCTCAAAGTCGTTTAGGTCACTCGTTTCACCCATTCTGTTGAATCTAACAGTTACTGAATGCCTGTCTGCCTGCCTTATATAGCAAGCCATGGCCACGTGACTCACCGACTGTAAGAGCAAACCATTGTCGTGAACGGGGTGGTGTACTTAATTCAATTGGCACCCGAGTGCGTTTATCCTGTCTTGAATGAAAAGGTCATTTTGCAATCTATGACAAGAGACAGGCATTACAAACACTACACTTGTCCATTCAGTAGCGGGACAAGACTCCCGACTTGGATGAACATTCAAAAAATGTTTCCCCAATCTGTCTAAAATGTCTAAATGGAAATTAAACTTCAGAAGCCTTTTTAAGTCTCAAATACACTACAAGTTTAAAATGTCCTGCAACAAGGTAATCAAATTAAGATCCAACATCTGTAAGTCATCACAGGTCTGTGGAGAGCTTCACAATTGCGGTAATAATCTGTGCAGAATCTCAAATGGCATTGATCACTTGCACCATGTACTTTAATGTAATCTCAACTGCAATCCGGTTCATTTGGTGCTGCTATTAGATGAAGCACAGTGACATCAGATTAATATGCTGTATAAATAAACAAAATATCACATTGTATTCCCATTTGAACATGCATTTACATTTGAATACCATCAAACATGGTCATTAGAAGGTTTGTGATTGTCTTGCTCTTTTTTGCCCTTAAAGTATATCCAGAGATGATCTTCCTTTTGATTTAGAAAGTGAACAAGACAATTAATTTTCTATCAACAATTAGTATTTTGTTCTTATCATGAACAACAACTGCAGAATTTGCCGCCATGCTTGCCCTCTTTTTTTGTAGACAAATGACGTCAGCGGTGCGTTCAAGCGGATTTTTCCTAGTCGTATGCTGATATTTATGAATTTACAAGACGTGATCGCATCACTAGTCCATTCGTCCTATGATCAGATTGGATTAGTGCTACGATCACATCTGTTAATTTAGTAAATACCAGGATACGACTGGGAAAAATGTCCCACTTGCACCGTTGACGTCATGTCTACAAAAGAGAGAGAAAAAGGGCAAGCATGGCGGCATCTTCAGCAGCTCTTTTGTTCCTCCCAGTTTTCCAAAAGGGGACACCTTATCCTATACAGTGCACTACTTATGACCAGGGCCCATAGGACTTTGTTCAAAGGTAGTATACTACTACTGTATGTAGGTAATCGGGTGCCATTTGGAACTGACACCCAGTATAATTTCCCCTGGACTAGTTCTGTTGCGGCTGGCCTGCAACATTCCTGTTTGTTTAGAATACGCTCTACGTAAATCAATTTGACTAATGTTGGTATGGTGTGGTCAACACAGTGCTTGTTGTGAAGACACAGTGAAGGTGCATTACCATGTACGTTGTTGATAGCCGTGGAGGCCACATGCCTGGAGCCCAAACATGGGCCGTGGTTAGTGCGCCAGTAGTTCCTCTGACAGAAGATACTAACCAGGTCTCCATTGTTGATGGAATAGTATTATCAGGACAGTGCTAATAGACCTGCGTCAGAAATTGTACCCTATTCCCTGTATTGCACACTACTTTCCCCCAGGCCTCTAGTACAAATGAGTGTACCATTTAGGGAATAGGGTGTCATTTCAGATACACCCTTCATGCAAACGTCACCAGCATAATACATTTACACAAAGAACAGTAGAATACACGTTTTTACATTGGTCTTTAATGACAGCGCCACAGAGCTTTCATGAATATTGGCTTTTTAACATTATTACCCCATATGGGCTAACGACAACAAGTAACAGTATAAGACGGACCATAGTGAGGTTGATTTACAGTGTATTCGGAAAGTACCCCTTTCCATTTTTCCCCATTTTGTTACATTCCAGCCTTATTCTAAAATTAATTAAATAAATGTTTTTCCCTCATCAATCTACACACAATACTCCATAATGACAAAGCGATAACAGGCTTTACATTTATTTTTGCAAACAAACAGAAATACCTTTTTTACATAAGTATTCAGGACATTTGCTATGAAAACTCAAAATTGAGCTCAGTTGCATCCGGTTTTCATTGATCTTTTATTATTATAATATATATTTTTTTTATTTGTACCCCCTTTTCTCCCCCATTTTGTGGTATCCAATTAGTAGTTACAGTCTTGTCTCATCGCTGCAACTCCAATCCAGGGAGAGGCGAAGGTCGAGAGCCGTGTGTCCTCCAAAACACAACCCAACAAAGCCTCACTGCCTCTTCACAATGCCCACTTAACCCGGAAGCCAGCTGGACCAATGTGTTGGAGGAAACACCGTACACCTGGTGACTGTGTCAACATGCACTGCGCCCGGCACGCCACAGGAGTCGCTAGTCCGCGAAGGGACAAGGACATCCCTGCCGGCCAAACCCTCCCCTATTCCGGACGACGTTGGGCCAATTGTACGCCACCCCATGGGTCTCCCGGTCGTGGCTGGCTGTGACAGAGCCTGGAATCGAACCCAGAAACTCTAGTGACACAGTTAGCACTGTGATGCCTTTGATCAAAGACCTGAGTGGCGCAGTGGTCAATCTTGAGATGTTTCTTCAACTTGATTGGACATGGTTTGGAAAGGTACACCTGTCTATATAAGGTCCCATAGTTGACAGTGGATGTCAGAGAAAAACCAAGCCATGATTTCGAAGGAATTGTCTGTATAGCTCTGAGACAGGATTGTGTCAAGGCACAGATTTGGGGAAGGGTACCAAAAAATGTTTGGAACCACCAAGTTTCTTCCTAGAGCTGGCCGCCCGGTCAAACTGAGGAATCAGGGGAGAAGGGCCTTGGTCAGGGAGGTGACCAAGAACCTGATGGTCACTGACAGAGCTCCAGAGTTCCTCTGTGGATATGGGAGAACCTTCCAGAAGGACAACCATCTCTGCATCATTCCACCAATCAGGCCTTTATGGTAGAGTGGCCAGACTGAAGCCACTCCTCAGTAAAAAGGCACATGATAGCCCGCTTGGAGTTTGCCAAAAGGTACCGAAAGGACTTTCAGACCATGAGAAACCACATGCTCTGGTCTTTTGAAAACAATATTGAACTATTTGGCCTGAATGCCAAGTGTCACCTTTGGAGGAAACCTGGCACCATCCCTACAGTGACGCATGGTGGTGGCAGCATCATGCTGTGGGGATGTTTTTTAGCGACACTGACTGGGAGACTAGTCAGGATTGAAGGAAAGATAAACGAAGCAAAGTACAGAGAGATCCTTGATGAAGAGCGCTCAGGACCTCAGACTGGGGAGAAGGTTCACCTTCCAACAGGACAACGACCCTAAGCACACAGCCAAAACAATGCAGGAGTGGCTTCGAGGCAAGTCTCAATGCCCTTGAGTGGCCCAGCCAAAGCACAGACTTGAACCCTGATCGAACATCTCTGGAGAGACCTGAAAATAGCTGTACTGCTACACACCATCTGACTTGACAGAGCTTGAGAGGATTTGCAAAGAGTGGGAGAAACTCCCCAAATACAGGTGTGCCAAGCTTGTAGCGTCATACCCAAGAAGACCAATCGCTGCCAAAGGTGCTTCAACAAAGTACTGACTAAAGGGTCTGAATACTTATGTAAATGTGCAAAAATTTCTAAAAACCTGTTTTTGCTTTGTCATTATGGGGTATTGTGTGTAGATTGATGAGGGGAACAAAACGTATAGCATTTCAGGACTATAAAAAGATAGATAACAAAACAAATATGAATCACCAGTGATTAAAATAATGTTTACCAGCTAGAGTTTACCATCCAGGCTGTGCACATTCGGCCGTGATTGGGAGTCCCAGAGGGCGTCATCCAGGTTTGGCTGGGGTAAATAGGAATTTGTTCTTAACTGACTTGCCAAGTTAAATAAAAAGTTATATAAAAATAAATACAATATCCAGCGTGAAACTCAATCTGCGTCTGAAATGGCACTTCTGCACTTCTTGGTCCAAAAGTAGAGCAATAAACAAGGAATAGGACGTCATTTTGGACACAACCACCAACTACGTTTTAGCCAGCAGTCCAGAGTTGAGTATAACAGCTGTAGCACTGGTATAGTCTTGGTTACACCCAGAGAGATTCTACTTACCTTATGGTCAAACATACCAAGTGGATTCCTGATTCAGCCACTGTTCCCACCCAAAGCAGATATCGAAAAAACACTTAACAACTGAATAAATATATAAATAAATAAATGAATTAAAAAGATTACATTTAAACAAATGAAAGGTTTCTAGAGGTGCTTGAGGCTGAGAGGAGCAGGGAGGGGAGGAGACTAAAGATGAAATGTCCACAGACCAGCAAACAGTCCTCAGAAGCCTTGTTTATACCTGGTGCTAACACACATCCACACACACCTGTCTGGTAAGATCAGGACCAAGGACTCATGTTAGAACCAGGTATAAATGGTGCTTGAGGCAGAAGGTTTATACTTAATGTCCTTCCTGATGCTTTGTTGTTTCCATAACAGAAAGGGCCTCCAGTTCCCTGGCCTAGCAACGTGGTTGCTACTCATTGAAATTAAAACAGTAGCATAACAAACGTAATATAGATTTGTTTCACACAATTTCCTCAAGTTGAGACTTCCCTCCCTCCCTCCACTGACTCCCTTACTGTCAGTAATACCAGCAACATAGCGGTCCACTGAACCACTGAGTCTTCAACCTTTTCCTAGGAGTCATCTGAAGGAAACATGTTGGGCTCCCAGGAACCTGGCCCCTGGCCCTGACAGCCTTAGTGGTTTTACCAAAGATTACGTTTTAATTGCTTTTAGCTGAATTCATCTTGTGAATTTTCCTACAAGCAGCAGCAGGTCATCTTCCAACCAGACCAGATCAGAAGAGGCCCGAGTCAGACAGACCAGACCAGTGGAGAACTGACCAGCATCAATCCACTGAGACCGAAGAAATAGCTATCTAAATGAAATGTAGATTCTAAATGTCGATTTTAAATTCCCCAAAAAGTATAATTTCATTGTACATTCAGTGAGGTTTCTGTTAGTTATTTTGATGATGGGTTGTACATTGTTATCACTGGCTGGGTAACCAGCCCTTTGGAAGTCTGAAGGTTTTTCATGCAGGTCTATGGACATGAAAGCTGGTCCACATGTCCTTGAGCGTTCATCCATACACACACTGTGCATGATTGCAATGTAGATTTTGTATGTATGCTTAGGTATATTCACATACGGGGATACATACTTAGGGATATATTTGTATAACCATCTGCACCACATACACATAACTGGACGTTCCATCTGTTTTGAAAAAAAAACGTAGTAAGTGTCATTCAGCAGGAATTCTTCAGGCAAAGTTACACTGAAACTGTGTGCTACATGACCGACTGATAACGATGTGTGTGTTAGGGGTGTCAGAGTGCCTTGGTGCGACGCACTGTGTGAGACGGGTTTCTGCGGGTAGCGGCTGTAGTAGTACACCTGGAAGAGAATGGTAATGTCCACTCACACCTGCAGCAGACCACAGGTCCAGAACCGGACAGGAGCCTCGGTCAGCAGGAAGTAACTCGTCTTAAAGGTGTCCCCACTCGTCCACATCATCACCACCTTTATACTGCAGGGAGCGAGGGAGGCGAGAGAACAGAGGGGGTGATAAACAGAATTTCAATGTTGGCCGAGCCAGAGACAGTGGCAGTGTACAAAACATGTCTTGCTTAAAACATACTAAAACTACATACGGTGTACTAATCATACTACATCATACTACATACTATTTATTACAAATGCATGCAGTAAGCAACAAATTAACATGCTCATCTATACTGAGAAAGCGTCACCGAATGCACAATTGTGTTGTTTCCCGCCATACATTCGTTCGTTTTGCTACAGCCTGTCCTCTTATCTAGTTTAGAGGTCGACCGATTCATCGGAATGGCCGATTAATTAGGGCCGATTTCAAGTTTTCATAACAATCGGAAATCGGTATTTTTTGGACACCGATTTAAAACTTTTTTTTTTACACCTTTATTTAATTAAGCAAGTTTTTTATTTTATTTTACCTTTAAAAGGTAAGTTGCTAGGCAAGTCAGTTAAGAACACATTCTTATTTTCAATGACGGCCTAGGAACGGTGGGTTAACTGCCTTGTTCAGGGGCAGAACGACAGATTTATACCTTGTCAGAACAGGATTCGTTTTTGCAATCTTCCGGTTACTAGTCCAACGCTCTAACCACCTGCCTTACATTGCACTCCACGAGGAGCCTACATGGCAGGCTGACTACCTGTTACGCGAGGGCAGCAAGAAGCCAAGGTAAGTTGCTAGCTAACATTAAACTTATCTTATAAAAAACAATCAATCTTAACATAATCACTAGTTAAACTAGTAATATCATCAACCGTGTGTGGTTATCTAGCGTGTCCTGCGTTGCATCTAATTGATGCGGTGCCTGTTAATTTCTCATCGAATCACAGCCTACTTCGCCAAACGGGTGATGATTTAGCACTGTCGTTGCACCAAAGCTAACCATAAACATCAATGGCTTTCTTTAAAATCAGTACACAAGTATATATTTTTTAAACCTGCAAATTTAGTTAATATTGCCTGCTAACATGAATTTCTTATAATTAGGGAAATTATGTCACTTCTCTTGCGTTCCGTGCAAGCAGTCATGGTATATGCAGCAGTTTTGGCCGCCTGGCTCGTTGCGAACTGTGTGAAGTCCATTTATTCCTAACAAAGACCGTAATTAATTTGCCAGAATTGTACATAATTATGACATAACATTGAAGGTTGTACAATGTAACAGTAATATTTAGACTTAGGGATCCCAACCCGTTAGATAAAATACGGAACGGTTCCGTATTTCACTGAAAGAATAAACGTTTTGTTTTCTAAATGATAGTTTCCAGATTCGACCATATTAATGACCAAAGGCTCATATTTCTGTGTGTTATTATGTTATAATTAAGTCTATGATTTGATATTTGATAGAGCAGTCTGATTGAGCGATGGTAGGCAGCAGCATGCTCGTAAGCATTCATTCAAACAGCACTTTTGTGCATTTGCCAGCAGCTCTTCGCAATGCTTCAAGCATTGAGCTGTTTATGACTTCAAGCCTATCAACTCCCGAGATTAGGCTGGTGTAACCGATGTGAAATGGCTAGCTAGTTTGCGGGGTGCGCGCTAATAGCGTTTCAATAGGTGACGTCACTCGCTCTGAGACTTGGAGCTGTTGTTCCCCTTGCTCTGCAAGGGCCGCAGCTTTTGTGGAGCGATGGGTAACAATGCTTCGAGGGTGGCTGTTGTCGATGTGTTCCTGGTTCGAGCCCAGGTAGGGGCGAGGTGAGGGATGGAAGCTATACTGTTACACTGGCAATTTTTAAATTTTAAATTTATTTAACCTTTATTTAACCAGGTAGGCAAGTTGAGAACAAGTTCTCATTTACAATTGCGACCTGGCCAATAATAAAGTGCCTAAAAGAACATCCAAAAGTCAAAGGTATATGAAATACAAATGGTATAGAGAGAAATAGTCCTATAATTCCTATAATAACTACAACTTAAAACTTCTTACCTGGGAATATTGAAGACTCATGTTTAAAAGGAACCACAAGCTTTCATATGTTCTCATGTTCTTAGCAAGGAACTTAAACGTTAGCTTTTTTACATGGCACATATTGCACTTTTACTTTCTTCTCCAACACTTTGTTTTTGCATTATTTAAACCAAATTGAACATGTTTCATTATTTATTTGAGGCTAAATTGATTTTATATTAAGGTAAAGGAAGTGTTCATTCAGTATTGTTGTAATTGTCATTATTACAAATAATAAAAACTAGAATAATAATACTTTAAAAAAATAAAAAAGTTGTCCGATTAATCGGTATCGGCTTTTTTTTGGTCCTCCAATAATTGATATCGGTGTTGAAAAATCATAATCGGTCAACCTCTAATCTAGTTATCAACTGATTATCAGCTGTTTTGTCAAACACACGTGGGTCTGAAAACATGTTTTTTCTTCCTTAGTGTGCAGTGATTTCTACTAGATGAAAAGTCAAAACGAGTAGGACATCCTGGAATTTAAAGCATACTACATTTTCAAAATGTCACACTATAAAACGTTCTATTTTCGCATACCAAAAAAGCTTACTATTTAGAACGCAACTAGAGGCATTCGGACACTGCCTTAATCCTGACAGAAAGAGGCGGAAAAGATTAACACAATAACAGACCAAACAGTTTCAGATGGGGATACTGACCCACTATTTCCAAAACAAACTTTTAAAAAGGAAAGATTACTGGAATTCCTTCAAGTTCATTTGCCACCTCAACGCTTCTGGACTTTAGTTTGTGACGAGAGTGTTTCTTTAGGGCAGAGCTCATCAACCCTGTTCCTGGAGAGCTACCTTCCTGTAGGTTCTCTCTCCAACCCTGTTCCTGGAGAGCTACCTTCCTGTAGGTTCTCTCTCCAACCCTGTTCCTGGAGAGCTACCTTCCTGTAGGTTCTCTCTCCAACCCTGTTCCTGGAGAGCTACCTTCCTGTAGGTTCTCTCTCCAACCCTGTTCCTGGAGAGCTACCTTCCTGTAGGTTCTCTCTCCAACCCTGTTCCTGGAGAGCTACCTTCCTGTAGGTTCTCTCCAACCCTGTTCCTGGAGAGCTACCTTCCTGTAGGTTTTCGCTCCAACCCCAGCTGTAACTAACTGATTCAGTTTATCAACCAGCTAAATATTAGAATCACGTACGCTAGGTTAGGGTTGGAGCGAAAACCTACAGGACAGTAGCTCTCCAGGAACAGTGATGGAGAGTCCTACTTTAGGGTGAGATGTGGTCACTCCTCTCGGTGTCACTGAGCGGATAGGGAAGTAAAACACTAACAGTTACAGTAGAAGGATGGTACAGCAGGAGGCCTCTCTGTGCATGTTGTCTACTGTGCAAACACAGCTTTGACAACCCCCTTCTTAGATGAAGAAAACAGCATTGCTTATTATAATGGGTAAACGTAAAGAACTCTGCTCTACTCAGTTTGTTTTTAAAACGAGAAAAGCCTTGACAGAGTGTTGGTGATTATGGATGAAGCACTATAGACTGACAGTAGCCCCAGCTACTCCTCTTCCACCCACCCTCTCTCCTCTTTGTTTGTCACCCCAGGCTTCGTACTGAAGACAAGGACGGAAGGTAAACGCTGCCAAGGTTAGGACTGAGGCACAAACACAGTTAGCAAACAGCACTCAGCCTTCAGAAGTGTTTACAATAACTGCCTACCGCAACAACAGTCCTTTCTGAAAGCAGAGGCATCCTTCATCTGCTCTTCTTAATACAACCTGCCTTGTGTCGAGACATTTTGGAGTAGGGCCCTCTGCTCTGAGTGCCAGAGTCAAACCTGACACGTCAGGACTTTCGCTAATCTGAATAGAAACGCATTCATTAAAAGGTGAGGGAGATGGAGAGGCTGAGGGGGGGAAGCCTAATCTAATTGGTGTCAAGGGAAAACCTGGGTAGGGTGTTGTATGGTTGTGGTTTAAAATTAAAAATAATTAAAAAATAATTATTCAGACAAAACATTTCTAGGCGTTACAGGGAATGGGTTTCTGCCCTAAGCAAATACACTGATGCCATATTCCATCATGGTATGCAGTACTAGGCCTAATAAATGAATCCATAATAAATCCAATATACATCCTATGAATATTATACTGTATCTGTGAGGTTATAATGATTGGGTCATAACCATACATGAATGTCTAGTATTGACTAGGCCTGGGCGGTATACCGTGTAGGGTAATCTTACCGCTACAGTATACAATGACATTCTAGACGATTCTCTGCTTCCTGTGGCAAGAGTTTGGGGAAGGCTTTCCTGTTTCAGCATGACAATGCCCCCGTGCACAAAGCATCCATACAGAAATTGTTTGTCGAGATCGGAGTGTAAGAACTCGACTGGCCTGCACGGAGCCCTGACCTCAACTCCATCGAATACGTTTGGGATGAATTGGAACTCCGACTGCGAGCCAGGCCTAATTGTTCAACATCACTGCCCGACCTCACTAATCCTCGTGGCTGAATGGAAGCAAGTCCCCACAGCAATGTTCCAACATCTAGTGGAAAGCCTTCCCAGAATAGTGTAAGCTGTTTTTCCCCCTTTTGTATCCCAAAGTGTAGTGGATTTATACTATAGTTTAGTTGGGAGCTGTAATGCAAAATTGGATGCCAGACGATGACGATGATGAAGAACACGAAGACCGGAGCCTAGTTACAGTATGGAATTCACAACTACACATTTACCAGTTAGATATCTTATAACTATCAATTTAATTGTCTAAAAATGTGCTTTTGTTTTCTAATTTACAAGCTAGTTAGCTATCTAGCTAAGTGGTTAGCTTCTTCCAAAATCCAGCATTCGGTTGGTAACAGCAGAAGATCCCCTCCTGTTTTGTGCGTGCAGCAAACCGCGAGTAGCATTTTAGAGTTACTTACATAGTTGAGGTCAGAAACTGTGTAAAATGTTTGCAATGTGCTTGTTAGCATTTAGTTAGCATTGTCTATGGGATTTTACATGTACTTGTTAGCATTCCAGGAAATGTCCAGTATTATACGGAGCCATGAGTGCATGGAGCTCCATTCCATCTTATATAGCGCAAGTGAACAGCAAACCTTTAATTTTTTTTAAACAAATAAAAAAAAACACATTGTGGCACAACATCTCTCCCCCATGTGCCCTACTTGTTGTGTGTATGTACTGACATGTATGTGTAACTGATAGATGCACACACACATTTAAAAACATTATCATGTAGTGAATGTAAATTGGAGTCTTTGTGTCAGACCCCAGTAAGACAAGCTGTCTCCATTGGCGTCGGCTAATGGGGATCTTTTAAATCAAAATCATTGTTAACCTTCGGATTTAAGATGGGTTTATTTAACTAGGCAAGTCAGTTAAGAACAAATTCTTATTTTCAATGACGGCCTAGGAACAGTGGGTTAACTGCCTGTTCAGAACGACAGACTTGTCAGCTCAGGGATTTGAACTTGCAACCAACGCTCTAACCACTAGGCCACCCTGCCGCCCCATTGATGAAGATTTGATGCATTGAGGCCACAATGGTGGCTTCAAAGTAAGAAGACTATTCTCTAGCAGAAGCCACTTAGCAGATATTCAGAAGGGTTTGGAGGTAATTATCTTCAGGCTCATTACAGGGTAACAGGTTCACCCCTCAACCCAAACACAGCCCCCATCGCAGTCTGTCTAATAGCTCGCACCCACAGGATGAGGGGAGAAGGAGGAGTGGGACCTGTCAAATCTTCTACATTATTCATGTCTCCATCTTCACCTCCCACCACCTAGCTCCCATTTAGCCCTTTCAGTTGTAACAAACTTTTTAATAACCTTACCCTGCATCTACTCATACTCCCCCCCTTGAATCTTTCTTTCTCTCCCTCCATCCTCCCCCTCCAAGGTACTGGGGTCCTGGGGAAGAGGAGCAACATTTCTTTATTTTCTCTCAGAGTGCTGACATACAGTTTGGGCCAGCCCAGTGTGTAATGATGTGAAAGCTGGTTTGAGGGTTTTATCAGTCCTCCTGCTGACTGTCTACGTCCCAAAGGGCACCCTATGTAGTGCACTACTTTTGACCAAAGCCCATCTATATAGGGAATGGGGTGCCATTTGGGACACGCTCTCAGAGAGAATGCCGGGAGGTCGGGGACGGAGTCAGAACATACCTGGGAGAGGATTCTAGAAGTCCCCAGCCACTTACAGAAGACTGACTAGGAGGTTAAAAAAAAGAGTATTTATCGGATGTGGTGGAGGATGAAAGATGCTCTGCATTTCATCAGGTAATCAGCAGCTCCAAAGCCGGGGGGGGCGGGGGGGTATGTTTCTGCTTAGACAAGTTGTCGCAGACTAGTCTGACAAGGTAGTGATGTAGTGTTGTTGAATGCAGACAGAGACTTGTATACTGAATTGATTTATTGGTCAAACAGCCAGACGGCAGGCTAAATAAGGAAGTCTCCCAGAATGCTATCTGTCCTTGTGAAACAGCATATACAGAGAGGACTTATAAGGGCAGTCTGTCAGTAGGTGGTCTGCAGAACCTGTCCCTCCATGTTTCATTACCTGAATCTCAGGCCAGGGGCACAGACACCAGCACCCCAGTCTCCCCCGCCTCACTCCCCCCACCCCAGTCTCCCCCGCCTCGCTCTCCCCCACCCCAGTCTCCCCCGCCTCGCCCCCCCCACCCCAGTCTCCCCGCCTCGCCCCCAACCCCAGTCTCCCCGCCTCGCTCCCCCCACCCCAGTCTCCCCCGCCTCCCCCCCCCCACCCCAGTCTCCCCCCCAGTCTCCCGCCCCCCACCCCAGTCTCCCCGCCCGCCCCCACCCCAGTCTCCCCCACCTCGCCCCCCACCCCAGTCTCCCCCGCCTCGCTTTCTCCACCCCAGTCTGGACCAGTCTCTGAACATAACATCAAAACACACTCTGTTCTACTCGTAGACATTAACGTCATTGGTTCGACTTCTCCCGTCGGTTTGTGTTCATTGCTGCCCTGCTACACACAGACGCATGCACACCCACACACCGCTGGAGACTGGTGTTATGCCAGCACACCTAGAACAAAGTGCCATCATTTCTACACACAGAGAGGCTGAGAGGAGCAGCCACACACACACTACATACAGCAGTCTCCAAAACCACTGGTCAAACCAACCTCACGCTAAATCACCACACCAGGAAATATTCACAACATAATACCTCTCATCTAAAGTGGCCACAGGGGATACATGCAGCAGGATTATCATTATGTGTTCCGTAATTTACTGTGGAACAGAGTTTCATCTTCAAACAGTTCACACAGCCCTTTAGTTAAGCCTCAAATTCAAATTCATTCATTGTCTTTGACCATGGAGCTTGTTTTGACCTTGGAGCTTAGTTTGACAATGGAGCTTTAGAACAAACATTTTCTCCTCAAGGTCATTCAGCTAATCAGAACTCTCATTCATCCCCTTAAAACAAATACAGGATCGAGTGCAGAGGTAAAGTAACCTAGCAACAGCCTACCATAAACCCCAGTCCATAAACTGCCTGAACAGGTACAGAACAGTGGGAGAGAGAGGGGGCGGACGAAGTACAGACACCTAACAGAGCAGAGCAGGCAGAGAGAGAGAGGGAGCAGGACAGAACAGGCAGAGCCACTGCTGAGCAGATAACGCCACACTGAGATCTGCTCTTCACAGAGTCTGTTTGTACTGGGGACAGGACACGGGGCCAGTCACAGACACAGAGCCAGGCACAGACACAGCGCCAGGCACAGACACAGAGCCAGGCACAGACACAGAGCCAGGCACAGACACAGAGCCAGGCACAGACACAGAGCCAGGCACAGACACAGAGCCAGGCATAGACACAGAGCCAGGCACAGACACAGAGCCAGGCACAGACACAGAGCCAGGCACAGACACAGAGCCAGGCACAGGTGTGTGCACACAGCAGAAATGGAGTTGACTTGGCAGCCTTGAAGTAAATACATGATTTGAAGTTGTACTGTAGCTATAGAAATGGAGGACTATATTTACATCAACTTTCAACTTAATTTCCCATCGAACCATGACAAGACAGATCAGCATTCACTTCCTGTAGACCAGCCTCCCCTATAATATCTTCCCCCAGCCAACATCCACCATTATAGAAGCCATGTTGGGTCACCTATGGTCCCCAGTCACCCTCCTCTTTGTGTTGTAGTAATGATCTGTTTGGTAACTGTCTGCTAGAGGGGTCTTGCGCCTAGCTCTGACTGGTAGTGATGGAAAAGCAGAAGCATGCCTATAGCATCATTTGTCACAAATGGCACCCTTTTCCCTAATGGGCCATGGTCAAAAGTAGTGCACTATATAGTGTCATGACTTTGGCCTGTGGGTAAGGTTTATGACCACCCCATAAATACCTTTCTCCCCTCTCTCTCTCTTGACTCTACTCAAGGACTCTTGAATAGCCTTTGTTAAAGAGAGAGTCTGGGAACTGCAAACAAGTGAGGGGAAAGGAACCATATTTCGGTAATAGAAACGGTTGAAAATATGCGTTGGTACTTAATGAATAGGATGTCAGTACGGTTGTCATTGAGACATTATGACTGATGACAGGACGACATAACTAGAATGTGTAGACTTTCCCAGATACAGGGAGGTAATTTAGAATGCATAAGATATTGTATTTACGATAGCATGGCTTCTCCCTTTGTTCCTCAGTCTTCCCGCTCTTTCACTCAAACGAAACCCCCTTTCCTTTGTGTAACCAGAAATTGTCGGCTCCGTCCAATCAAGAATTTACACCTTTCAGATGAGACTGAAATAAGGTGACGATTAATATTGACTGCTATTGATGTAAAATATTACTAGGTCTTTCAGAGTTTATTCGGAAGATAACAGCTCTATACACACTCTTTTGTGGTGCCCCGACTTTCTAGTTAATTACATTTACATGATTAGCTCAATATGGTAATATTAATTAAAGAGAAAGGATTTTATAGAATTGCATGTCATAGCACTTAATCTGGCATAGCCAAAGACAAGACAATAGGGAATAGGGTGCAATTTGGGATGCAGATCTGTTGTCATTAATCATCTCTGGACCTGACTGGCATGGCATGTTCTGAGGTTTGGCTTAACCAATTGATTATTTTATTTAAAAAAGGTATATTTGTTATTATGTGTCCTTGATAATCAATATGGTAATGAGCTACTCAATCTTTCTATTTTTAGTGATCTATTATTTCGCCCATATTAGTCTGATGCGTGGTCATTCAGAGACTATTTCAATTGTGTGTGTGTGTGTGTGTGTATATGTGTGTTGGTCATGACTAGTCACTACTGCATGACTCACAATAAGAACACGGAGAACAGAGCCACAAAACTAAATGATGACAGCAACGGCACTAAAGCTTGCATTATTGAACATCTCCATAATCATTATGATGATGATAACAGCATTAGAATGGAGCATTAACAATGAAGGTTCATGTTTTAAATGGATTTAATTGTCACAGTGTGAATCCTGCCTAAGGATTTAATCGCTGGGGGAATGAAGGCAGTAAAAAGCCAATTAATTCAACAACTTAAGACAAATCTAAGGAGGCTTCCTGTTCAAAACAAAGTAATCCGTTTAAATCATATAAACCAAACAATATCTTCACTTCTAGTAGAAAATCCTTTCACTGAATGAACTAAATTCAGTCCCAGGCGGGTCTGTGAATTACATACCCAAGTGTTTAAGTGTTCCATAAATGAGAGAGAATTTATACACAGGTCTGCAGATTAAAATTAAAAGACCAGTTTGAAGTAAAAGATCTCATATTATAAACTGGGTGGTTCGAGCCCTGAATGCTGATTGGCTGAAAGCTGTGGTATATCAGACCGTATACCACGGGTATGACAAAACATTTATTTTTACTGCTCTAATTACGTTGGTAACCAGTTTATTTAAGCAATAAGGCACCTCGGGGGTTTGTGATATATGGTCAATATACCACGACTAAGGGCTGAGCCTAGGCACTCCGCGTTGCGCATAAGAACAGCCCATAGCCATGGTATATTGGCCATATACCACACATCCTCGGGCCTTATTGCTTAAATTAACCACTGAAGCTCAGCAGCGGGATATGAAGAGTAAGGAAGCAAGAGATGGGATGAAAGAGAGTGAATATCAAGTGAGAGAAAGGGAAGACAACTGAATGGCGGCTGTAGTGTGTGTTTCGTCCTCACCTCATCCCCTCAGTACTCTTGTTCTGGTAGTTACAGTAGAGCTGCATGGCCTCAGCGAAGACAGCCAGGAAGCCCAGGGTCTCTACGAACACAGAGGAGTCCAGCAGCAGGTACGTGATGTTCACGCTGCTGTCGGCCTACGCCACCACACACTGCATGTAGTCCACGAACCACACACTGCATGTAGTCCACGAAACGACTCCACGACCAGAAGTGGCTCCATTCAAAGTCTGAGGCAGACAGACACATGCAAAGATAGGAGACAAGTAAGAAACTACGAACAGTGATAAAACTAACAGTTCTTAACCTTTTCAGCTCGATTTATCTCCATAATAATACACTGGCTTTTGAGGAGATCATAATAAAAGCATTGCGTGTGACGCGAGACAAGGACACATAGCTGCATGGAAAATGCATTTGGAAAACCCTGAATGATTTACTGTAAAATGTTTCTGCCTCACCAAATGTTCCCTTAAGTTAGTTTTTGCTTTGTTCCCTTTTCATCAGGGGAATAAACGACAAAAAATAAACAGCAAAGTTGAGTTTAAGTCATGAATTCAACATGAAGATTATAACAAACTGCAGGACTGCAATACAATCTATAGTGACATCTCAGCTCGGAGACTGGCACAACACATTGTTCTGCCTCAACCTTTGACCTCTAACCTATACAGGTACCCAAAAACAAATCGTAAACACGATCAGCGAACGGATAAGAAGGTTAGCGAGGAGGATGCATCCTTGTTTGGAGTGCTGAGGATAATGTTATGTCAAAATGTCAAACGTTTATTGTCTTCATTGATGCCTTCCCTGCTGTCAACACTGAGCTGCACGTAACGTATTTTAATACTTCTCGGAGCCTGACCCTGCTCTAAACAACGTTAAGGTGTCGCTGAACGGAGGGGGGAGAAGAGGTGGCGAGAGGGGGGGGTCCACTGTGCAGTATCTTCAATAGGATTTTTACAACCCTCTACCTCCATGATGAAATGACAGATTCTACTGATCTAAAAGACAAGCTCCTTGATATTCCGACTCCAACACACCTAAACTAAATAAAAGTGAGCAATTTGAACAAACCCATACAGTTTGCACCTTTCTGATTCAGAGGGGTTGGGTTAAATGCGGGAGACATTTCAGGTGAACGCGTTCAGTTGTACAAGTGACTAGATATCCCCCTTTCATCGAAAATTACATGGTGGAATTGGTTTCCTACCCTTTTCCATATTCACATTGCCTTCTGATACACATGAAGAGGTACGACACCTTACATTACCCATCCTGCTGACTTACTGAGACTGATTGCATTCTAGAGTGGAACAACTAATAGGTTTGACATGTCAATTTAATGTATTTTATTGAAATACTGATGTTAAACTGGTCTGAGATTTACATGGGATTTCTGACTAATACGCATTGCAGACAGGTGTATTGGTGTGTATGTGAGAGTCAGGGTGTGCATGATCGATCATCATGTCTATGGTCTGCAACTCAAAAAGCACCCAATCAGGGTCCTGCTAGCAGTCTGACCTGTATACAGGATCTAAAGGAAATGTACGCCCAGAGATGAGTGTATTGGGGATAACAACAAAGGAGTACTAAAACCCATCCTCCGCAGACACACCACTGAATAGAAATGTTACTTCCAGGTTCCCAACGTGAAAGAAATTAGAGGGAAATGGCTTTTTGTAGTGACAGAAGAGAATTGTTTCAGGTGTTAACATCAGTACCTTAGCGTGCGACACCCAACTGTGCCACTCATCTACCCTGGGGTGCTCTCGCTCCCCTCCTCCTCTCCTCTTTCATCCCTCTGTTTACTCTGACACTGTGCCACTGTGTGTGTGTGTGTGTCCACCACGGGGACAGTGTGGGGGAGAGAGCTGGCTTCATGTCAAAACGTACCCCCTGTTGCCCGTGCACAACACGCACACACGCTTTCTGCTCACTGAGCAATGGTAAATGTGTAAGCAGGCAGGCATGTGCCAGAGCTAGATATTGTTTTGCAGTAGTTTATCTCCCCAGGACATTAGTTAGAGGGTGTCGTTTAGCCTGCCAGGTCTACACTTCCCATAATCACATGTTGTCAATCATGTAATTCATAGTCCATAATCATGCAGAGAAAACAGCTACCTAAAAAATGGTCTAGAAAAAAAAAAGAACCTGCTTTTTGGGGCTAAGTCAAAGCAAGGTGTGTGAGGAGAGTAGGATGTGAATCGGAAGGGTACCAATGAATCACACCATACAGGAGAGAGTGATGACTAATAAGCAACAAAAGATTATATAAGTAGACTATTCTCAATGCCCCCGTTCGCTGCCCCTGTCCTCCCTGACTGTCCCTGTCCCCCCTGACTGTCCCTTTACCAGTACACAGGCCTAATAACCAACTCCCCTCACATCTCTGGTAGTGCCAAATACTGCTCAATGCTCCTATTCGCTGGTCCAACTGTCAACAGACATCCTAAAAAAGGAACAGAATAGAAGACAAACAATAGCATGTGATTTGATTTGAATTAGAATTTTGATGCAGAGTGAAACTAAATGTATCCCTGGATCTGTAGAACACTACCACAAAGCTGAGAAAGATTATCCAAACTAGACCGCCGTTTGAGCAGCTCAATACATTTGACTTCCACCTGGGGTAGGTAATCCGTAGGTTTACTCATACACCTAAACGTCGTACTCTCTTAACCTGAACGATCTCTTTAAAGTCAACCTTCCCGTCGGCCTGACAGCCGTCTCATAAACCAGATTAAGATCCTATCATAACCAGTCACTAACTTCATAATACCAGAACTACCTTGATGATTTTTAACAAACAGATATGCTGAGATCCAGGGTACAGTCTCCATGCTTGCACGCACAATACACAAACACACATTACCAAATGACAGGGGCGGAGACAGAGACATAATCAAATCAATTTTTATTTATTTTTTATATAGCCCTTCGTACATCAGCTGATATCTCAAAGTGCTGTACAGAAACCCAGCCTAAAACCCCAAACAGCAAACAATGCAGGTGTAAAAGCACGGTGGCTAGGAAAAACTCCCTAGAAAGGCCAAAACCTAGGAAGAAACCTAGAGAGGAACCAGGCTATGTGGGGTGGCCAGTCCTCTTCTGGCTGTGCCGGGTAGAGATTATAACAGAACATGACCAAGATGTTCAAATGTTCATAAATGACCAGCATGGTTGAATAATAGTAAGGCAGAACAGTTGAAACTGGAGCAGCAGCATGGCCAGGTGCGCTGGGGACAGCAAGGAGTCATCATGTCAGGTAGTCCTGGGACATGGTCCTAGGGCCCAGGCCAGTTGAAACTGGAGCAGCAGCATGGCCAGGTGGACTGGGGACAGCAAGGAGTCATCATGTCAGGTAGTCCTGGGGCATGGTCCTAGGGCTCAGGTCCTCCGAGAGAGAGAAAGAAAGAGAGAAGGAGAGAATTAGAGAACGCACACTTAGATTCACACAGGACACCGAATAGGACAGGAGAAGTACTCCAGATATAACAAACTGACCCTAGCCCCCGACACATAAACTACTGCAGCATAAATACTGGAGGCTGAGACAGGAGGGGTCAGGAGACACTGAGGACACCCCCGGACAGGGCCAAACAGGAAGGATATAACCCCACCCACTTTGCCAAAGCACAGCCCCCACACCACTAGAGGGAAATCTTCAACCACCAACTTACCATCCTGAGACAAGGCCGAGTATAGCCCACAAAGATCTCCGCCACGGCACAACCCAAGGGGGGGGCGCCAACCCAGACAGGCTGACCACAACAGTGAATCAACCCACCCAGGTGACGCACCCCCCCCCAGGGACGGCATGAGAGAGCCCCAGTAAGCCAGTGACTCAGCCCCCGTAACAGGGTTAGAGGCAGAGAATCCCAGTGGAAAGAGGGGAACCGGCCAGGCAGAGACAGCAAGGGCGGTTCGTTGCTCCAGACGATACGTTCACCTTCCCACTCCTGGGCCAGACTACACTCAATCATATGACCCACTGAAGAGATGAGTCTTCAGTAAAGACTTAAAGGTTGAGACCGAGTTTGCGTCTCTGACATGGGTAGGCAGACCGTTCCATAAAAATGGAGCTCTATAGGAGAAAGCCCTGCCTCCAGCTGTTTGCTTAGAAATTCTAGGGACAATTAGGAGGCCTGCGTCTTGTGACCGTAGCGTACGTGTAGGTATGTACGACAGGACCAAATCAGAGAGATAGGTAGGAGCAAGCCCATGTAATGCTTTGTAGGTTAGCAGTAAAACCTTGAAATCAGCCCTTGCTTTGACAGGAAGCCAGTGTAGAGAGGCTAGCACTGGAGTAATATGATCAAATTTTTTGGTTCTAGTCAGGATTCTAGCAGCCGTATTTAGCACTAACTGAAGTTTATTTAGTGCTTTATCCGGGTAGCCGGAAAATAGAGCATTGCAGTAGTCTAACCTAGAAGTGACAAAAGCATGGATTAATTTTTCTGCATCATTTTTGGACAGAAAGTTTCTGATTTTTGCAATGTTACGTAGATGGTCTTGTGAAGTCGTTACCCTAAATTCACAGCCAATTTAACCCAGAACAGGTTCCAAAGAAACAGTCCACTGACGCAGGGAGGGAGGAAAGAGTTTGCTCTCGGTTTGAACTCACAAGGAGGAAGCTTAATGCACTTCTCCAGAGTGATTGGGACATAATTGTTTTTCATTGGACAACCTGCCGCGATAATGGAGCCTGGAGAGAGCCACAGAGGGGAGCCAGCTCTGTTCTCTGTTCGTACTGTGATGTACAAACAGTTCAATACAAGCACAGAACACACACAACAACGTTAGGAATACACAGAAATATTCTGGTTCCACGGGTCCGCATTACACTTTAGTGGTAATGTGTCAGAATACTGTTTCGTCAGTCTCAGTTTGACACTCACATTTACAACTTCAGTGAAAGCAGGTGAAATGCTATTGAAATACTCAATTGTAGCCAACCTCAAAGCCCGAAACCCCAACAAAGATAAGGAGACGTCAGAACTATCTGTTACTCCCAAACTACATTGAGACAATCGCCCTTTAGGAAGTTCGCCAGAGAGTTGTTGGCTGAGGAATTCCTCTTTCCTCTCTCATCAATAGTGGATTAAAACATGCCTCTCCTTCATATCTCTTCCTGGATTAATCAATAGATGAACAGACCCATACGTGTATAGCAGACAGACGAGCAAAAGTTCTGTCAATGATAATCAAGGTTGGCAGAGAGAGGTGATGGATTGCCAGAGAGAGTGCGAGAGGCCAGGAAGACGGCTGAGAGGTCGCACAGGCCAAGGAGGTAGAGGCAGGGGCAAAGAGAGAGGCAGAGAGAGGCAGAACCAGAGAAGAGGAAGGAGGTCTGGGAGACAGAGATCCAGAGAGCCCGGAAAGCAGAGAGGCTGAGCTCCAGATCCAGCCCAAAGCCAGGCAGAGGCCAAGGAGAACACAGCCTGGCTCTGGTTCCAGCTCCACTGCCAAGAAATGTGCCAACTGAACTCTGGTTCCACTGCCAAGTGCCAACTGTTTCATGTACAGTCCAGAACCATGATCATACATGTGGCACACAAAACGTCAGCTTTTAAAATGTGTTTATTTATTTAACTAGGCAAGTCAGTTAAGAACTAGTTCTTATTTACAATGGAAGGCCAAGCCCTCCCCTAACCTGGATAACGCTGGGCCAATTGTGGGCCACCATATGGGACTCCCGATCACGGCCGGTTGTGATACAGCTCGGGATCGAACCAGGGTCTGAAGTGACGCCTCTAGGACTGCGATGCAGTGCCTTAGACCGCTGCACACTCGGGAGACCCTTTTGACGAGGTAAGTTGAAGTCAGAATTAAGCTTTTTCTCCTGTGATGAGAAGAAAGCCAGCTTACCATACCACTGGAGTTGTGCTGTAGAACAACATCATGCTGGGTGAAAAACAATTTGATAAGTTGTAAGAAGTTGGCAACAACTCCGCCAGTTAACTCCTAGTTCCCAATCACAAACACACAACTCCAAACACAGAGGCTGAATAAAGGGTGAAAATGTATATTTGATTTCTGAAACAAATATCTCAGAAAGTCTGCACCTTTCTCTGCAACTATCATTGGATTCTACAATGCATAATCAATCAAAGAGAGAAGACAAGTGAACCCAATAAAGCGTGATGGCTAGCCGTTCTGAGAAGGCAAATTACATCACTGTCAGTGAGGACTATGGCCCATATACAACACAGAGCATTACTGCATCTTCACAGGCACTGTGGGCATTTGTTATTTCCCAGCACCACCTACTGTTCACATAGAGGATAGCAACTGCTCTCCAAGTACAAAGCAGCAGTGTCAACTAGAACTTAACACGACATTGAGATCCATTGTTAGTAAATCCATATTTATGATGGGCATCACACGCTACTCACACAAACAAAGTTCTCAGCACAATGAAACGGGTACAATTGAGCGACTGAAAGGTTGCGAGACTCCGTTCTCTCAACATTATAGCAGCTGGTCCTCAGCCCCTCTCAGCTGCTATAATGTAACAAGAGGGAGTTGAAACAAAGGGCAAAGATAGAGGTAGAATAACAAAGAGAGAGCTAGGAAGACCACAGTCTCTAACGGTCCCATCTGAGTTGTCTGTGCCTCTTCAGCAAGCTGGTGTGAATCCAAGTCATCATCATTGTTGTTTTACCAGACAGGACCACAGAGGAGAGGCCGTGGGTAGTGCACATTAGCTTTCACATGCAGCATTTAATACAATTGTTGTTGTCACGCTATCGACAACAACAAAAAACACTGAGCATAGTTCATTTCAAACCAAGAAACAGTCAAATCATGACTTTTCTAGCCACAAAATAGCCGAGCAGTTAGTCTCACAGTCAATAACATTAAGTAAACAGCAACAATCATAGTCTCAATACATATGGTTAATCAATATATAGGAGTCTAGAATGCATGCATTTTAATGTTCTGAGTAAGAATCTGAGTCATCACAATCAGACATCGCAACGAACTGAAGCAAAATTCAATTTCCATGAACATACATGCTATAGTAAACTAATATCAGAAGCATAAAAAGCGTTTTACACACCAACACACTTCAAGCTATTGACTATAGCTAACATGCATTGTGAACTTCCATTCGAACACTATAACAACTATATTGGTTCTTCATGAATCACAAATATGACGAGGAAGCATCACATGCGATGCAGGAGGATGCATGCCAGGTTAATGCAGGAGGATGCATGCCAGGTTAGTGCAGGAGGATGCATGCCAGGTTAGTGCAGGAGGATGCATGCCAGGTTAGTGCAGGAGGATGCATGCCAGGTTAGTGCAGGAGGATGCATGCCAGGTTAGTGCAGGAGGATGCATGCCAGGTTAATGCAGGAGGATGCATGCCAGGTTAATGCAGGAGGTTGCATGCCAGGTTAATGCAGGAGGATGCTGATGAGTTAGTGGCAGTTAGTACTGTAAATGGAGCAATAACAGAGGGAGTGCCACATAAGTCCATGTAGTAAGGACAGAAAGAGTGAGTTTAAGGGAGGAAGGAAGATGAATGACTGGATGGCAGAGAGATACAGATGGCACCTACCCAGAAAGAACTTCTTAGGGACTGTTACAAAATAAGAGGAAAGGGAGAAAAGAGAGCTTGGTTTCCCTAAAGAGAAGTAGGTTTCCCTAAATAGAGCTTGGTTTCACCTTGTGCTACAGACCAGAACTGACCCACAGTGTCAAGTGAGGAGAGGTTTATTCTTGACATACAGTTAGTGATTTCAAAAGGACGACCCCCATAACTAATTCCCTGTAGGAATTAACAGAGTTGAAATCTCAATGTTTGTTTTAAGTCAGAGTTGAAACCAACGTTTGGGTCGGACAAAGTAGAAACCTCAAATGTTGACCAGAGTTTAAACTTTGTTTTACGTCTGACAGAGTTGAAACCTACACGTTCGTTTAAAAGTTTGACTGATCTCAAACCAACTGACCCACCTCCCATGATCCTGCCAATTTGATTGGTTACCAAACTCTGGATTGAGGCCCCATGAGTGCAGCACCGAGAGTTGAATGTTCTAATATTGCGTTGGCAGAGGAACACAGGTGTAGATCAGTCAGTCAGTGTATATAGCAAACAGGCTGAGGAAGGGCATTATGAGCCAGATACAGCAGCCAGCGCCCTCTAGTTCCACAACAGATCAAATCTAATTTTATTGATGATCCACATCCTGTTATTATGGCAATATTTAATATGAAGAATGTTCATGTTTATCATTTTATATTTTCCCTTTCTGTAATACACATGCATCTATCAGTCTTCTGTTTGTGCAAGGTGCGGGTGAATTTTATTTTTCACCAGATTAGTCTCATTGAGATTAACAATATATTTTACAAGCGAGACCTGGCTGAAAATAGCAGCACACAAAGTTGCAGACACATTGACAACATAAAAAACACACAGCAATACAATTTTAAAAAACAAAACATCCATTTACACATTGAACAGCAAGATGGTTTGGGAAAGTATGGTGCAGCTCGGGGTCAAAGCATTGACAGCCCCCTACATCATCAGTGTGAATATTCTGAATTGTTTTCATATCTCGGTTGATAGTATTTGACACCAGACTGGAGGTGCAAGGCCCGAGAACACACTGATTATTACTGTATTTTGTGACAATGATTCTGCAGCAGCTAACAAATCAATGCCTTTTTGTTTTCCTACAAGCCTCTCGGGCTGGTGTTTACAGAACATGTGGTGCTATCTGATTAGGATATTAAGGGCCTGTCTCCAAGAGGCCAGTTAGATACTTCTCTGCTCCTGTGTGGGATATTGTTCTCCATTTTGCAAACTTGTCATAAACTGGATAGATTTTTTTTATTGAGTTTATCTGTGACTCCTCTTCTCTTTCGTTCACCTGGAAATTCCTATTACAAAGACGAACTAGAGGTGTACAGTACAAGGCCGCGTTCAGTAGGCAAATGGTTTCAAACATTGCAGATAGAAAATGTCATGAAGAGCCAACATGTGACATAATATGATTTACTGCTAAAACCACTTAAATCTAACTGCACACACTCACAGAGATAAACCCCCACAGCTTATTCTACATGTCAAAGGCATGTTTGATCTACAGGTTGGTGATAAAACCAAGCATTATCAGTAGCTCACGCCACGATGCGAACAGAGGCTATGAACTGATTATAAAGCCACAAAGAGGAGCTAGGGACCGGGAGGTTAAAGACACGTGTAAAGAGGTGAGTAGGGACAGGCCAGGGAGGAGGATACTGACCTGTGAATGAACGTTTCTTAGTCTGGAGTTCCGGTGGCCACGCGGACGTTGGTACACAGGTCGAGCATGCTCAACATGGTGGCGATCACGACCACGCTCTGCCACAGGAGTGGTGTCTCAAAGTAGCGCCCAAACCTGGACAGAGAAGACCGGGAGGGAGGGACTAGTTAGGCTCAAGGGCAGTAATAAAGTTCCCGCGCTGGAGACAATAGGGATTTGTTGAAACCAAGACAGAACTGTGCTATCCAAACTCATATGACTATTCAGTGAGAGGCCGTGTCATTTTCAAACACTGTAAATTCTGAAGGGCCAAATAGTTGACATCTGTCTGTTCTTTAAAATGCACTTAGTCTACAGCCTTCACATGCATCAATGCACATTTGGAATAATATGCAACAAGTTGCCACACCTGTGGCAAAACTTACCTGAACAGTATACGTAGGATGTTGGCCACCAGTAGGACGAGGCAGACATAGGTGGAGAATCCCTCTGCGTTCTGTGTCTGTCTGATGTCCCTGTCCTTGGTAGGAAGGGGACATCGACCACTTCTTGGTACTGTGAAAATAGTAACGTTCAATGAAATGTATTCAAATGTGAAATACAAACATCAACATTGGTACAATAACGTACATCTTACCTTTTCAGCTATGCTGTACAACACCTCGTCCATTTTCATACATGTTGGGTCCCAATCGTGTCCAAACCTAATAACCAGGGCTCTGTCCTCCTCGGATTGGATGGCTTGGTCGACCTGCCAGCCGTTGTGGAGATGAGGTAGCATGTACGACATCTTGATGCTGCAGTGTCAACACGTAACCTGGGAGAGTAAATATTGGGAAGTAACATGTTTAGTTAATTAGGCGAAAGACTTGATAGATGTGTGAGAGGTCAATGGAAAGCAGACTGGGGGATAGAAGAACTCCAGATTGGCGCACATGGTGCATCTGTTCTAAGGGGACACTTGTCAAATCCATCAAGATTGATGTATTGTAACAGGCCTACAATGTGGTTACAAAAAGTCAAATTGACACATTTAGAAGTAGTTCCTTTTCAGGTTTAGAAGAAATGACTGCTAAATGCTAACTCCCGTTCATATAAACTGGTAGCATAGCTAGCATAGAGAAATTGGTAGTCAGTCGTTTTTAATTTTAATGCAGTTGATTGGTGACGATGACATGTACTGGGGTTGACATTAAGGCTGACCACATTTAGTCGACTGGTCACCTACTCATTCAAGGGTTTTTCTTTATTTTTAATATTTTCTACATTGTAGTGAAGACATTGGAACTTTGTAATAACACTGTTGTTTCTCTTTGCTTATTTGAGCTGTTCTTGCCATAATGTGGACTTGGTCTTTTACCAAATAAAGCTATCTTCTGTATACCACCCTTCATTGACACAACACAACTGATTGGCTCAAATGCATTAAGATGAAAAATAAATTCCACAAGTTAACTTTTAACAAGGCACACCTGTTAATGAAACCTCATTCCAGGTGACTACCTCATGAAGCTGGTTGAGAGAATGCCAAGACTACTTTGAAGAATCTCAAATATATTTTGATTTGTTTAAACAGTTTTTTGGTTACTACATGTGCTATATGTACTATTACATAGTTTTGATGTCGTCACTATTACTCTACAAACTTTTGACTGGTAGTGTACATATTGAATGTGTTGCATGAATGGTGATCACAGCCCTACTGACAATATATTTAAAATACATTGTGTTTTAATGCTATTTTTTTCCACCCTGCTGCATGTATTCAATGTATTCCATTTAACATTTGGCTCCCAGTGTGGCTTTACTTCCAGGCTATTATGACGCATCTGACAATTCCTTCTCTGTATGTTATTATTATTATTTTTTACACCTTTATTTCACTAGGCAAGTCACTTAAGAACACATTCTTATTTTCAATGACGGCCTGGGAACAGTGGGTTAACTGCCTTGTTCAGGGGCAGAAAGACAGATTTTTAACTTGTCAGCTGGGGGATTCGTTTTTTTTGTAACTTCTCTTGCATTCCGTGCAAGCAGTCAGAGTATATGCAGCAGTTTTGGCCGCCTGGCTCGTTGCGAACTGTGTGAAGTCCATTTATTCCTAACAAAGACCGTAATTAATTTGCCAGAATTGTACATAATTATGACATTACATTGAAGGTTGTACAATGTAACAGTAATATTTAGACTTAGGGATGCCACCCGTTAGATGAAATACGGAACGGTTCCGTATTTCACTGAAAGAATAAACATTTTGCTTTCAAAATGATAGTTTCCGGATGCGACCATATTAATGACCAAAGTCTCGTATTTCGGTGTGTTATTATCTTATAATTAAGTCTATGATTTGATATTTGATAGAGCAGTCTGACTGAGCGATGGTAGGCAGCAGCAGGCTCGTAAGCATTCATTCAAACAGCAGCTATACTGTTACACTGGCAATAATAAAGTGCCTATTAGAACATCCAATAGTCAAAGGTCTATGAAATACAAATGGTATAGAGAGAAATAGTCCTATAATTCCTATAATAACTACAACCTAAAACTTCTTACCTGGGAATATTGAAGACTCATGTTAAAAGGAACCACCAGCTTTCATATGTTCTCATATTCTGAGCAAGGAACTTAAACGTTAGCTTTTTTACATGGCACATATTGCACTTTTACTTTCTTCTCCAACACTTTGTTTTTGCATTATTTAAACCAAATTGAACATGTTTCATTATTTATTTGAGGCTAAATTGATTTTATTGATGTATTCTATTAAGTTAAAATAAGTGTTCATTCAGTATTGTTGTAATTGTCATTATTACAAAAAATAAAATAATAATTGGCCGATTTAATCGGTATCGGCTTTTTTTGGTCATCCAATAATCGGTATCGGTGTTGAATCATACTCGGTCGACCTCTAATCTTTACTTTTACTCAAGTATGACAATTGGGTACTTTTTTCACCACTGGATTCCATTGATTATCCTTGAGATGTTTCTACAACTTGATTGGAGTCCACCTGTGGTAAATTCAATTGATTGGACATGATTTGGAAAAGCACAGTCCTGTCTATATTAAAGGGTACCAAAAAATATCTGCAGCATTGAAGGCCCCCAAGAACACAGCGGTCTCCATCATTCTTATATGGAAGAAGTTTGGGACCAAGACTCTTCCTAGAGCTGGCCGCCCGACCAAACTGAGCATTCGGGGGAGAAGGGCCTTGGTTAGGGAGGTGACCAAGAACCTGATGGTCACTGACAGAGCTCCAGAGTTCCTCTGTAGAGATGGGAGAACCTTCCTGATGGACAACCATCTCTGCAGCACTCCACCAATCAGGCCTTTATGGTAGAGTGGCCAGACAGAAGCCACTCCTCAGTAAAAGGCACATGACAGCCAGCTTGGTATTTGCCAAAGGGCACCTACAGGACTCTCAAACCATGAAAAACACGATAGAAACCAGATTCTCTGGTCTGATGAAACCAAGATTGAACTCTTTGGCCTGAATGCCAAGCCTCACTTCTGGAAGAAACCTGGCACCATCCTGGCCTCCTCCCTAAGTTTTTTTCTATTCACCGCTATAGCACACTCCGCCAACCCTGATGTCCTAGCCGTGTCTGAATCCTGGCTTAGGAAGGCCACCAAAAATTCTGAAATTTCCATCCCCAACTACATTTTCCGCCAAGATAGAACTGCCAAAGGGGGTGGAGTTGCAATTTACTGCAGAGACAGACTGCAGAGTTCTGTCATGCTATCCAGGGCTGTGCCTAAACAGTTTGAGCTCCTACTTTTAAAAATCCACCTTTCCAGAAATAAGTCTCTCAATGTTCCCGTTTGTTATAGACCCCCTCAGCCCCCAGCTGTGCCCTGGACACCATATGTGAATTAATCGCCCCACATTTATCTTCAGAGATTGTACTGTTAGGTGACCTAAACTGGGATATGCTTAACACCCCTGCCATCCTACAAATCTAAGACAGATGCCCTCAATCTCACACAAATTATCATGGAACCTACCAGGTACAACCCTAAATCCGTAAACACGGGCACCCTCTTAGATATCATCCTGACCAACCTGCCCTCTAAATACACCTCTGTTGTCTTCAACCAGGATCTCAGCGATCACTGCCTCATTTCCTGCGTCCGTAAATGGGTCAAACAACCACCCCTCATCACTGTCAAACGCTCCCTAAAAAAACTTCAGCGAGCAGGCCTTTCTAAATGACCTGGCCCGGGTGTCCTGGAAGGATATTGACCTCATTCCATCAGTAGAGGATGCCTGGTTATTCTTTAAAAGTGCTTTCCTCACCATCTTAAATAAGCATCCCTAAAGATTGGAAAGCTGCCGCGGTCATCCCCATCTTCAAACTGTTGCAGACCTATATCTATCCTACCCTGCCTTTCTAAAGTCTTCGAAAGCCAAGTTAACAAACAGATCACTGACCATTTTGAATCCCACCGTACCTTCCCTGCTATGCAATCTGGTTTCTGAGCTGGTCATGGGTGTACCTCGGCCACGCTCAAGGTCCTAAACGATATCATAACACCATCGATAAAATACTGTGCAGCCATTTTCGTTGACCTGGCATCCGCAACCGCATCGACTCTGTCAATCACCACATTCTTATCGGCATACTCAACAGCCTTGGTTTCTCAAATGACTGCCTCGCCTGGTTCACCAACTACTTCTCAGACAGAGTTCAGTGTGTCAAATTGTAGGGCCTGTTGTCCGGATCTCTGGCAGTCTCTATGGGGGTGCCACAGGGTTCAATTCTCGGGCTGACTCTATTCTCCGTATACATCAATGATGTTGCTCTTCCTGTTGGTCATTCTCTGATCCAACTCTACGCAGATGACACCATTCTGTATACTTCTGGACCTTCTTTGGACACTGTGTTACCAAATCTCCAGACGAGCTTCAATGCCATACAACTCTCCTTCCGTGGCCTCCAACTGCTCTTAAATGCAAGTAAAGCTAAATGCATGCTTTTCAACCGATAGCTGCCCACAGCTGCTCAACCGTCTTACATCACTACTCTGGACAGGTCTGACTTAGAATATGTGGACAACTACAAATACAGTGGGGCAAAAAAAGTATTTATTCAGCCACCAATTGTGCAAGTTCTCCCACTTAAAAAGATAGATACCTATGATGAAAATTACAGGCCTCTCATCTTTTTAAGTGGGAGAACTTGCACAATTGGTGGCTGACTAAATACTTTTTTGCCCCACTGTACCTAGATGTCTGGTTAGACTGTAAACTCTCCTTCTAGACTCACATCAAGCATCTCCAATCAAAAATGTAATCTAGAATTAGCTTCCTATTTCGCAACAAAGCATCCTTCACTCATGCACCCAAACATACCCTCGTGAAACGGACTATCCTACCGATCCTTGACTTCGGCAATGTCATTTACAAAATAGCCTCCAACACTATACTCAACAATCTGGATGCAGTCTATCACAGTGCCATCTGTTTTGTCACCAAAGCCCCATATACTACCCACTACTGCAACCTGTATGCTCTCGTTGGCTGGTCCTCGCTTCATATTCGTCGCCAAAACCACTGGCTCCAGGTCATCTATAAGTCTTTGCTAAAGGTAAAGCCCCGCCTTATCTCAGCTCACTGATCACCATAGCAGCACCTACCCGTAACACATGCTCCAGCAGGTATATTTCACTGGTCACCACCAAAGCCAACTCCTATTTTGGCAGCCTTTCCTTCCAGTCCTCTGCTGCCAATGACTGGAACGAATTGCAAAAATCACTGAAGCTGGAGACTCATATCTCCCTCACTAACTTTAAGCATCAGCTGTCAGATCATTGCACCTGTACATAGCCCACCCAACTACCTCATCCCCATATTGTTATTTTTTTTTTGCTTCTTTGCACCCCAGTATCTCTACTTGCACATTCATCTTCTGCTCATCTATTACTCCAGTATTCAATTGCTAAATTGTTATTATTTTGCCACTATGGCCTATTTATTGCCTTAGCTCCCTAATCTTACTTCATTTGCACACACTGTATATAGACTTTTCTATTGTCTTATTAACTGCACGTTTGTTGATTCCATGTGTAACTCTGTGTTGTTGTTTGTGTCGCAATGCTTTGCTTTATCTTGGCCAGGTCGCAGTTATAAATGAGAACTTGTTCTCAACTGGCCTACCTGGTTAAATAAAGGTGAAATAAAAAATAAAAAATAAAATAAATAAGATGAAGCACGGTGGTGGCAGCATCATGCTGTGGGGGTGTTTTTTAGCGGCAGGGACTGGGAGACTTGTCAGGATCGAGGGAAAGATGAACGGAACAAAGCACATAGAGATCCTTGATGAAAACCTGCTCCAGATCGCCCAGGACCTCAGACTGGGGTAAAAGTTCACCTTCCAACAGGACAATGACCCTAAGCACTCAGCCAAGACAACGCAGGAGTGGCTTCGGGACAGGAATCTTGGCCCCAGTGATGTACAGTTGAAGTTGGAAGTTTACATACACTTAGGTTGGAGTCATTAAAACTTGTTTTTCAACCTCTCCACAAATTTCTTGTAAACAAACTATAGTTTTGGCAAGTCGGTTAGGACATCTACTTTGTTCATGACACAAGTAATTTTTCCAACAATTGTTTACAGACAGATTATTTCACTTATATTTCAAAGTATCACAATTCCAGTGGGTCAGAAGTTTACATACACTAAGTTGACTGTGCCTTTAAACAGCTTGGAAAATTCCAGAAAATGTCATGGCTTTAGAAGCTTCCGATTGACTCAAATGATGTCAATTAGCCTATTGGAGGTGTACCTGTGGATGTATTTCAAGGCCTACCTTCAAACTCAGTGTCTCTTTGCTTGACATCATGGGAAATCAAAAGAAATCAGCCAAGAAATCAGACCTCCACAAGTCTGGTTCATCCTTGGGAGCAATTTCCAAACGCCTGAAGGTACCACGTACATCTGTACAAACAATAGTACGCAAGTATAAACACCATGGGACCATGCAGCCATCATACCGCTCAGGAAGGAGGCGCGTCCTGTCTCCTAGAGATGAACATCCTTTGGTGCGAAAGGTGCAAATCAATCCCAGAACAGCAGCAATGGACCTTGTGAAGATGCTGGAGGAAACCAGTACAAAAGTATCTATATCCACAGTAAAACGAGTCCTATATCGACATAACCTGAAAGGCCGCTCAGCAAGGGGGAAGCCACTGCTCCAAAACCTCAATTTAAAAAAGCCAGACTACAGTTTGCAACTGCACATGGGGACAAAGATCGTACTTTTTGGAGAAATGTCCTCTGGTCTGATGAAACAAAAATAGAACTGTTTGGCCATAATGACTATCGTTATGTTTGGAGGAAAAGGGGGGATGCTTGCAAGCCGAAGAACACCATCCCGACCGTGAAGCACGGGGTGGCAGCATCATGTTGTGGGGGTGCTTTGCTGCAGGAGGTGTCAGAGGAAGGCCCTAAAAATATTCAAAAATTGTCACTAGCCACCCTAGTCATAAACTGTTCTCTCTACTACCGCATGGCAAGCGTTACCAGAGTGCCAAGTCTAGGATAAAAAGGCTTCTCAACTGTTTATCATATATGCATAGTCACTTTAACTATACATTATGTACATACTAGCTCAATTGGGCCGACCAACCAGTGCTTCCGCACATTGGCAAACCGGGCGATCTGCATTGTGTGCCGCCACCCGCCAACCCCTCTTTTATGCTACTGCTAGTCTCTGTTCATCATATATGCATAGTCACTTTAACCATTTCTACATGTACATACTACCTCAATCAGTCTGACTAACCGGTGTCTGTATGTAGCCCGCTACTTTTATAGCGTCGCTACAGTATATAGCCTGTCTTTTTACTGTTGTTTTATTTCTTTACTAACCTATTGTTCACCTAACACCCTTTGTGCACTATAAGTAAGCATTTCACTGTAAAATCTACACCTGTTGTATTCGGCGCACGTGACAAATAAACTTTGATTTGATTTGAGGGGCTGGTGCACTTCACAAAATAGATGGCATCACAAGGAGGGGAAATTATGTGGATACATTGAAGCAACATATGGAGACATCAGTCGGGAAGTTAAAGCTTGGTCGCAAATGGGTCTTCAAATGGACAATGACACCAAGCATACTTCCAAAGTTGTAGCAAAATGGCTTTAAGGACAACAAAGTCTAGATATTGGAGTGACCATCACAAAGCCCTGACCTCATCCTATAGAACATTTGTGGGCAGAACTGAAAAGGCGTGTGCGAGCAAGGAGGCCTACAAACCTGACTCGGTTACACCAGCTCTGTCAGGAGGAATGGGCCAAAATTCATCCAACTTATTGTGGGAAGCTGAAACGTTTGACCCAAGTTAAACAATTTAAAGGCAATGCTACCAAATACTAATTGAGTGCATGTCAACTTCCGACTCACTGGGAATGTGATGAAAGTAATAAGAGCTGAAATAAATAATTATTTCTGCTATTATTCTGACATTTCACATTCTTAAAATAAAGTGGTGATCCTAACTGACCTAACACAGGGAATTTTTACGAGGATTAAATGTCAGGATTTGTGACAAACTGAGTTTAAATGTACTTGGCTAAGATGTATGTACATTTCCTAGCCTTGCTTGTTATTTAACTGCTGCTGTTAAATTATTTGTCACTTTTATTTTCTATTTTTTACTTAACACTTTTTAAATGTATTTTTCTTAACTTCTTTAAAGCATTGTTGGTTAAGGGCTTGTAAGTCAGCATTTCACTGTAAGGTCTACCTATACCTGTTGTATTAACCTAAGCGCATGTGACAAACAAAACTTGATTTGATTTGCCAAGTGTCTGAATGTCCTTGAGTGGCCCAGTCAGAGCCCAGACTTGAACCCGATTGAACATCTCTGGAGAGACCTGAAAATAGCTGTGCAGCAACGCTCCCCATCCAACCTGACAGAACTTGAGAGGATCTCAAATCAAATTGTATTTGTCCCATGCGCTAAATACAACAGGTAGACCTTACAGTGAAATGCTTACTTACAAGCCCTTAACACGTATTTTTCTTAAATGCATTGTTGGTTAAGTAAAAAAAATAGATAAGTAAAAGATATAGATAACATAATTAAAGTAAAATAACAGTAGCGAGGATAGTCGAGGTAATTCGTACATGTCGGTAGAGTTAAAGTGACTCTGCAGAGAAGAATGGGCGAAATAGCCCAAATACAGGTGACAAGCTTGTAGCATCATACCCAAAAAGACTGGCTGACTCAAGGCTGTAATCGCGGCCAAATGTGCTTCAACAAAGTAATATACTGAGTAATAGGTCTGAATATTTCTGTAAATGTGATATTTCAGTTTTGTATTTTTGATAAATTATTAAACATTTCTAAAAACCTGTTTTTGCTTTGTCATTATCGGGTAATGTGTGTAGATTCCCGTTCTTATATTTTTTAATTCCATTCCTTGACTTTTTAGATTCGTGTGTATTGCTAGATATTATTACTACACTGTTGGAGCTAGGAACACAAGCATTTCGCTACACCCGCAATAACATCAGCCAAATATGTGTATGCGAATGCAACCCATAACATTTTATTTAATAAGCTAAGATATTGTCGATAATGAAAAACAAAAAAATATTCGAAGCCTAACTAGATAACACCCGTGGCTAACGGTAGCTACGTTATAGTAGCTAGCCTGGCTGGCTTGGTAATCACCAGAAAGTGGCAGTTGAAAGGTCTCAAATAATATTTAAACATTGAAAATGTAAAAGTAAATTTTCAAAAACGCTTACCTTTATAAAATGATCACAAGCCCTGAACTAAACTGGTTGCCTGGGTCTATTGGTGAAAACACGAATTCTGTTATTTACGCTTGCGCATTACGTCACTAAAAAGTAACACAACGGCATATAAAAGCCATACAATTTGTTTCATTATATGGCGTATTTTTGTAGGCACTAACTCCGCCGTGGTTCATTGGACGAAGCCTATGGAGAAAATAGTGTTTTTGGATAAACCCCAAAAAGGGTATTTGGTAAACTCAGGTTTAGGAGATACTATACCTTTTGTTCTATGAGATAATCTTCATCAACCAAGGTCACTTTTTGTGAATTTATGTAAGCGCATAAAGGCTTCATAATTCATAAAAGTCATGTTAACTGACAGTTATGATCTTATAGAACAAAACGTATAAGATCTCGTAAGCCTGTGTTAACCTCAGACCTTATTTTCTGAGTTTGTTCCATTTTTCCCATGGCCTTGCTAAATTTAAAAAATGACTGAACCAACCAGAGGTAACTCATATCCGGATTTTAGGAATACAAACCGGCAAACTATATGGCGCTTCCAATGCCGCATTTACATATGAATCGGAACTTGGAAGTTTCCGACTTGCTGATTCTTTGAACGTGGCACGTGTATGACTACAACCAGTTAGCAAGTCGAAAATATCAGAATTTCGTAGATCCGACTAGCAAGGGAATGAGGCTCAAGACAACTGGGACTCGGAAAAAGATTAGATCAAATCATGACGTCAGTGGTCTTCAGGTCGAAGCTCAAGAAAGAGTTCCCAAATTGGATTTCCGAGTTGGATGACCTTACAAATAGATGTTTCTATTTGACACTCTCACAGGCCCATCCTCATCAACGGGGCTGCTGTGGAGGCGGTCAAAAAAAGTTCCTCTGCGTACACATATCCGAGGAGCTGAACAGATCATGCCACCACCCCAATGGACATTTATCATGTCGAATATACATTTATATTTATCAGTCACAGTTAAAAATATTTATTCTGTTTCATTCACACTTGCGCTTCTGGATCCCGGAGCTTAAGAATTTCACTGTACACTGCAACTACATCTGTGTTCCTATGCATGTGACTAAATAAAAATTGAATCTAATACTTTCAATCTAGACTGCCATATTGTTGAAGTGAAGTCAACATGAGGAGTGTTGTACAAAACAAGGTCATCGGTTTCTGGGACCAATCGGAATGGCTAGAATGTGTGAGGCACTCAGATCCAGACTCATTGCGGAGAAAAAAAAATGAACGTCCGTGGGCGTGGAGTAGCAAGACGTTTGGATAGCCAGGGGTGTGTTCAGTTCACTAGAACACTTGCTACGTTTCGGAATAGTTTGTACTGACCAACACATTTTCCCAAAATGTTCTTGTACAGACTTTGAGAGAAGTTTGCTCCGTTAGGTGTGTGTGTCTTGGTATGGCTTCAAGCAATGAATGATGTATTTAAAGCGCAGTGCTTTAAATACAGTGCTTCCTACTCAGATGGGCCTGGTAGCTCTCCACCATGACACACTTCTCACTGAAGGGGCAGTCGGTCCGTGTCGTTTTACTGGGGTTCTAACACACTTCCTGTTTACAACCTGGCTGCATCTTAAGGAAGATCAGGTCCAGAGAGTTGGTAACCACAGCCAGTTTCAGCTCTGCGTCTCCTAGGATCTCTTTGGGGGCCGTGGTGTTAATGTCAAAGTTGGGGAACCGAAGGTCACTGCTGTCATTTGTGTAGTCTATACTCCCGCCTCATGAAGTCACAGTTGGCCTTCTGTGTGTGTTCAACCAGTTGTTGGGTGGAGTAGAACATCCCAGGACAGTAGAGACAGTTGAGCCCGTGCAGCAAGTTTTCGGATAGGCCCTTCTCAGACAGGAGGATCTCACAACACATTTGACAGTCTTGTCAGTCATCTTCCTGAGGAAGGGAGCGCGAGGCAACCAGGCACATCACATACACACCACATATTAAACATATGCGCCAATTTTCCAGATTAAGCCACCCTGAACTGAAACACTTTTAATTGGGATTAATTGTGAATGATTTATTTATTTTTAAAATCGAGGACTAGCCTTATTCTGGGTCTGAGAATACAGGCTGTGATAACTGGTTAACTGGTTTTAATAACTGCGATGGAAAAAAGGTGACTTGTCAGTAACATAAAAAGAGAGCCTGTCTGTAGTCCAGCTGTTCATAAAGTCTAATATTGAAAAGACAGATTCGCTCCCATTGGTCATCACACAAAGCAATTTTAAGAACCAATCAGTATCTGTATTTTGTGGAGTAGTCCTTCGGAGATACGACCAGACCTCGTCCCTTTCTCGCTCCTCGGTAAACGGTCTCAACAATGTCAATCATCTCCTGCTTGTCCTCCATGGTCCAGTTGATCTTGTTGTTGTTACCGGTCCCCAGATCTATCATGATGTGCTTGTTCCTGGAACAGTGCAGAGGTCAAGAGAAGGAATATTTTAGTTTCACAGTCATGCAGGACTAAAACGGCAGCGTGGGGCTGTTTAAAGCTGAGCATCCCTTTGCTTTTCACAACTTGCCTATATGGCCTGTGTTCACAATACCCATTTTTGTTGAACATTTGCATTAATTTAGCAAGTCAAAACTAGAGATTGGTTTGCAGGGCTCTGAAGTGAAGGCGGACATGATAACTTGAAACTCACCTGAAGAAGAACATGACAGTGCAAGGGTCATACAGCTCGTACATCTTGTTGAAGTCCGGCACCTCTGTGATGTCCACCAAATAGATGACTGCAAAATTTTTCACCTGTAGTGAGGAATAGTGATGTTGGTACTGTAAAAATAGCAACGTTCAATGAAACGTAGTCACAGATGTGAAATACAAACATCAACATTGGTGCAATAACATATATCTTACCTTTTCAGCTATGCTGTACAACACCTCGTCCATTTTCATACATGTTGGGTCCCAATCGTGTCCAAACCTAATAACCAGGGCTCTGTCCTCCTCGGATAGAATGGCTTGGTCGACCTGCCAGCCGTTGTGGAGATGAGGTAGCATGTACGACATCTTGATGCTGCAGTGTTAGCGCGTATCTCCTGGGAGAGACATGTTGGAAAGTAACACGTTTAACGTTAAAACGACTTGGTACAACTAAGTTTTGCGGAGAAATATCAAAATGTTGTTATTAACGATATTTCACAGCGGAACACCC
Source organism: Oncorhynchus nerka (assembly GCF_034236695.1). Classification (NCBI taxonomy): domain Eukaryota; kingdom Metazoa; phylum Chordata; class Actinopteri; order Salmoniformes; family Salmonidae; genus Oncorhynchus; species Oncorhynchus nerka. The sequence goes on along the minus strand of NC_088399.1, from coordinate 68,878,006 downwards.
GTTTATTTAGATATAAATTAGATAACTGAGGCTAAAAGCGAGAAAGCACTATTGCCACTGTTGGAAGCCTAGCTAGATAGCATAGCACTGGCTTGGAAATTCCCAGAAAGTCAAAGTTGAAAGAACTCAAGTATAATTACAGCATTGAAAATATAGAAGTAGCTAAGGTTTCAAAAACACGCTTACCGTATGAAATTATTCAAGCCCCAAAGCGTGAATTGAAACAAACCGGTAGCCTCGGTCTGTCAGTGAAAAGACGAACAAGAAAGTGGCTTCTATTTTGGTCGTATAGTTATAACAGCCACAAAGTCATAAACCCCGCCTATTTCTACTATTTATCTTTTTAACGTTTGATTTTAACCCTCACCTTAACCACACTGCTAAGCCTAACCTTAAATTAAAACCAAAAGCGACATTATTTTTTTCAGGAATTTTTTACGATATAGAAAATGTTGACTTTGTAACTAGTGGAAATCCTTTTGGGTACGTCACTAATACGCGACAATATGAATGGACGGCGCATACCAGACGAGTCAGTACATGCATAAAACAATGAGACATATATTTCACCGGATTTACATTTGAGGTTAAAGATCTGCTCTCACACTTTTGGGAAAGGGCTTGTGAAGAAAAATCTTATTGCAAGAACTGGGAGCTCTTTAAATTTGAGGTATCCAAATATCTTAGAAAATATGGTAGTAATCCTGCTAAAACCAGAAGAGCTGAGGAGGAAAAGGTGATCATTAAGATAACTTCACTTTCTCAGAGGTCCCCAGCTGACCTCTTGGGGGAGAAGATGGAACTAATTGAGTTACAAAATAAACTGGATAATATATATAAATTAAAAGCAGAAGGAGCCTTTATTAGATCTAGGAAAAAATGGATTGAGGAGGGAGAACAGAATTCATCCTATTTCTTTAGACTTGAGAAATTTCACTCTAAAAATAACACTATCCATAAGTTAAACATTGATGGTGTTATTACAGATGACCAAAAATGAATCGCTAAATACTGCAGCAATTTTTTACAGAAAATTGTATAGCTCTACGTACTGTCAGGAATCCACAGATATGTTTTTTTAACTCACTGAATAATGTTCACTCTATCAGTGATATAGAATCTAAACAGTGTGATGAACCCATCAAAGTTGAAGAGATTATAGAGTCTATAAAACATCTAAAGAACAATAAATCACCAGGTGTTGATGGAATTACATCAGAATTTTACAAATTATTTTCTGAACAAGTAGCTCCCTTCCTATTTGAAGTATTTTTTAGAGAGTATTAAAAACAATGTTCTCCCTCCTACAATGAGTCAGGGGTTAATAACACTGATACCTAAACCTAAAAAAGAAGTGCTGCTCATCGATAACTGGCGTCCAATTTGTCTTCTTAACAATGACTATAAGATATTAGCCTCACTACTTGCAAAAAGAATTAAATAAGTCCTGGATGCAATCATTGATGAAACAGTCTGGCTCCATGAGGAACAGACATATTTCTAACAATGTCAGACTAGTATTAGATGTACTTGACTACTCAGACCTAATAACTGAGGATAGCTTCATATTATTTTTAGATTTTTATAAAGCATTAGACACAGTAGAGCATCAGTTTCTCTTCCACTCCCTTGAGAGACTTGGCTTTGGGGATTTTTTATGTAAGGCTATTATTAAGACTCTCTATGCAAATGGTAACAGCTCTATCAAATTGAAATATGGCACATCACCTAGATTTGAGTTAAAGAGAGGAAATAGGCAAGGTTGTCCTATCTCTCCGTACCTGTTTTTATTAATCACCCAACTTCTTGCAAATTCTTTAAATAATAGTCCTGTACAAGGTATTTCCATAGCTGGTAAAGAAATTATTATAAGCCAGCTGGCTGATGATACTACACTTTTTCTGAAAGATGCTAACCAAATTCCCAAATATCGATCAATGTGATACAATCCTTTTCCAAAGCGTCTGGTCTATATCTTTACATTAATAAATGTGAACTCATAGCTGTCAAAGATTGTGTGACACCTTCATATTATGGTATTCCAGTAAAAGAAGAACTTACATATTTAGGCATAACCATTACAAAGGATCAAAAGTCTAGAGGTTTACTCAATTTTAACCCTATTATTAAAAATACCCAGAAGAAGGTAAATCAATGGCTACAGAGGGACTTATCTTTAAAAGGTAGAGTCCTAATAACCAAGTCCGAAGGTATCTCTAGACTAACATGGCGCTCTATCTTTATATCTTGACAGTAAAATAAGCAAGGAGATAGACCAGATGCTTTTCACATTTCTTTGGAGAAACCGTACCCATTACATTAGGAAAACTGTTGTATTGAACACATGATAATGGTGGAATGAATTTTCTGGACATTACTACTTTAAATAATACTTTTAAGATCAATTGGATAAAACAATTCCTAAGGAGACCCACTTCTATCTGGAATTTTAATCCTCATCATGTCTTCTCAACTTTTGGTGGCCTTAACTTCATGTTGTTTTGCAATTATAATATTGACAAAATTCCAGTGAAACTTTCTGCTTTTCATCGGCAGGTTTTCTTGTCATGGTCCTTAATTTATAAACACAATTTTTCTCCACACAGATATTATATATTGAATAATCGGGATATATCGTATAAAAATACTTCTTTGTTTTTAGAATAATGGTTCCGAAATAATATCCTTTTGGAGAGCCAACTGGTAAATGCAGAGGGTCTTTCACTCAGTTATAAGGAATTCTTATCACTTAGACACCATTCCCTCAGGTGTTGCTCTGTTATTCAGGAACGTGTCAAGACCTGACCCCCAGAGCCTACCTTCTATTGACCCTGTTGACTCATCAGTAGGAAAGATTTGTTTCTCTTTTGGTCCATTCAACAACAGAGCGATACAATCCTTGTTTCAGCAGGATGTTGTATCTATACCTTATGTCATGCCTTATTGGAATGGATTTATTGATAATATCTGTTGGCAAAAAAGTTTGGATGTTGCCACACACATACCTACTTGTTAACAAAATTGAGGATTTCATTTAAAATTATTCATAAATATTATCCTGCCAACCACTATATAAAGAAGGTTAAGGAAAACATCAACTCAAATTGCTCCTTTTGTAATCACCACCCAGAAACAGTGTTGCATCTTTTTTGGCATTAAATTCATGAAAACTGTGGCAAGACATCAGTAGATTTATAATTGAACACATTTTGTGGAGAGATGTACTGCTTTGATTCTTTACATACGATAGAAATAAGCTGAAACATTTTTATGTAATTAATTTCATTATTCTTTTGGACAAATTTCATATACACAAATGTACATTCACAAACAAAAAAACACATTTTCTTATCCTACAAAAATAAATTGTACTCTTTAACAAAAAAGCTGTTAGAATTGTAAGTGTATGCATGTCCCTTAAGGTCCTTGTGTAAAATTGTAATGTGATATTGTACCCCCTAGCTCGATTGTCCATTGTTTATAATCTATATATACTTGTGTTCCCTCATGTACTTTCTGTATTGATTTGTTGTTAATAAAAATAATATATATATTTCACCGGATGTATAGATGTGAAGCATCCGCTTGGCGTGTCCGGCAGTGGGAGAGATTCTGCAAATGTTCTCATTAAATCCACATTTGATCTCAATAGTTTTATGTTCCCGAAACTGCAATCGGTTACGAACAGATTGGACTACATTGTGTAGACTTTACTCTTTGCCAAAGTTGTTGCGTTATTTCGGAGCGCAAAGGCAAATTGAGATATTGCACACGCGCACTTCAGCTACTCTGAACGAAAATATGCAAATATAGGCTAGAACGCGCCAATAGGATCTCACTAGCTCGTGCTTGGCTCTGTCCAGCTCCCTGCTTGCTCTGCCCACTATGACTCGTATGTTCCCATTTGAAACGACGGGCTATGGTGTATCTTGGTTAAATTATCCTTTGTACTTGTCAGACAATTAATTGCTACACAGATAGAGATCCTAATTATGTTTCTACAGATAGAAATAAAAGCTAGCCATTATTTGATTTGACAATATCCCACTTTTGATAGACAAACTTTCTCAGATGGACAACCATTCATGAGAAATACGTTGCAGGAGTAAAATATGTATTTATTGGAAAAAGTTTTTATTCTGCACAATTCTGCCACAATGCATCAGCAGGCTCAAACCTTGAAGACTAACTACATTTTTTGCTTCTCAAGAACTGAAACCATAGAAAACCCAACAGGTATACAGTACATACACCTAACAATCAATTGCAAATGAGACAGGATGAAGTAGAAACAAAGAGAAAAAAAGAACAAACTCATAGCACACTAGTCAAACTTCTTCCAAGGAGGGCCGAGTGTATGCAGGTTTTCGCTCCACCTTGTACTCGACTGACGAATTAAAGTCACTAATTAGTAAGGAGCCCCCCCCCCTCACCTGGATGTCTAGGTCCTAATTGAAAAAAAAAAAAAAACAAAAAAAAAAACAGCAGACTCTAGTCTAGGCCCTCCATGGAGCGAGTTTGACATCCTTGCCATAGATGAATTAACATGTGAAAATAATGGTAAAAACACCAGGTGAGGTATTCTGTTATCCAAAAATATTAACATTCAACAAAGTGAGTGGACAAAAAAACAGCAAATTAACAAGGGTGAGGAAAGCAAAGTTGAAAGTGATGAGGCTATGGAAAAATTCAGTATCTGAGCGTACTCATAACGATCCAATACGTAGTTTCAATAAAGGGAAAGAATAGCACAGCTGTTGGTACACATTCTGAAAAGAAAAAGCTGGACAGAATCTTACAGTTATGATTATACTCAGTCTCATCTGGTCAATGGACTCAAAAACACATAACAGATTTGAGTTTCTATTGAGAACAGTGGCCAGTAACTATCATACAAAATGACATCACTAACAGAAAAAAGGTATTCTGATAAACATTTACACATACTGTTCATTATGTTTTGAACAGGAGAGTTAATAGTTTAGTTGCTTAAAAAGTCAGTAATCAATTATCCCAGTTTGTATAGTATGAGTATTCCATAATACAGGTGTACTTTATAGCTTTAACAGTTAAGACCGTATTTCAAAACAAGCAGCAAGTAAAATATCCTTCAAACTGAATCATGGTCAATGGGCTGAAAAACATCTCTAAAAGATGCCCCCTAGAAAGAAATGGTGGATTTAACCATGTGTTGGTTGTATGTAACACAGCTCTCGTAACCAACCCCTGAAAACGGAGTGTCACTCAGAATCAATTCCCTTCGTTGAACTAATAAATTCCTGGCTTTATATATTTTTTTACACTTATACAGAGGTTTGTTCTAACATGTAGCCTGTGAGAATGTCAACATTTGAATTACAGTTCTACGAAAAGGAGAATAATAAGTAAACACCTAAAATTAAGTTGACATTTAATCTTGACAACACTAGCAGGCAGCTCAACATCAATATAAAAGTATACATTTCAGGGCACTGCAATCTGCTGCAGTCAGCCAGGTAAAGGGATCTATATACACTGTACATGTACTCTGAAGTGACAACTCAGACAGCCATCGGCTCTGGTTCTAAAGGATCCATCTCTGGAACATCCTGATGTGGTTCTAAAGGATCTTCTTCTGGAAGAGACATTTCTGGTTCTGCTGGTTCCGCTTCTGGAGAATCTGCCTGTTCTGGTTCCACTTCAGCCATCTTCTCAGGTTCTGCAGGTTCCACGTCTGGGATGATGAGGTCGTGCTTAAGTTTCTTCAGCTCAGTCATGTTGAAGCCCATGAAGATGGTAGGGCTGTTCCTCTGGATCGCCTTCATGCACTTGGTGCGCTTCATCCCAAACAGGGTGGACACCTCAGTCCGGGTCAGCCACAGTCTCTTGGAGAGCTCCTCAGACTCCTTCTTTGTGGGATACGGCTTGGTGTGAAAGTATCTTGTGAGGAAGTCTTTCCGCTCCTCAGAGGGGCGTTTCTCCATCCCACTGGGGTCCAGGGCTAGCTGAATAGAGGGGTCGGTCAGCGGTGCCTGCTCTCGTTTCTCCTTCTCTCGTTGCTTGCGGAAGGCTGCCCGCGCATCCCTCTCTTTCTTGTTGGCCTCCATGGCCTCCCTGAAGGCCGCCTCCAGCCTCAGCTTGCTCTGCAGCTCAGCAGGTGACTCGGAGGGCTGGGGGATGGGGACGGAGGGCTGCGCTGCCATGGGGATGGGAGGGAGCTGGGTAGAGTACAGACCTGGCACCTGGATCATCTGGTTAAAGGCCATGACCTGCTGCTGGCGTCCGTTGGTGGGGGCGGACTGGAGACTGTCTGCATCTTTAGGGGTCTTGGGTGCACGGCGGCACCGCTGTAGATGGATGATTATAGCTTTCTGCGTGGTCTTGCCTGTGTAAACGCCGTTGCAGTAGATGCATTTGAACGCTGCGGTCTTGAGGATGGCATGGACAGTGGGCGCAATGCAGTGCTTCCCACTCAGATGGGCCCGGTAGTTCTCCAGTGTGACACACTTCTCTTCACAGAAGGGGCAGTCGGTCTGCATCGTTTTACTGGGGTTCCGATACACTTCCTGTTTACCACCAGGCTGCATCTTGAGGAAGATCAGGTCCAGGGAGTTCGTGACCAGAGCCAGTTTCAGTTCTGCTTCTCCTAGGATCTCTTTGGGGGCCGTGGTGTTAATGTCAAAGTAGGGGAACAGAAGGTTACCGCTGTCGTCTGTGTACAGTCTATACTCCCGCCTCATGAAGTCACAGTTGGCCTTCTGTGTGGGGTTGTGTTGTGTGTTTGTGTGTTCAACCAGTTGTTGGATGGAGTAGAACATCCCAGGACAGTAGAGACAGTTGAGCCCGTGCAGCAGGTGTTCAAAGAGGCCCTTCTCAGACAGGAGGATCTTACACTTCAAACACTTGACTGTCTTGTCAGGCATCTTCCTGAGGAAGGGAGCGCGGGCAGCCAGGCCCTGCTGCTTGGCTGTTCTGGGCTGGGCCTTGTGGGCAGCCTGTTGGTGAGCCTCATAGACATTGGAGGGGAGCAGTTCATTACAGATGGGACAGGTGATCCACTTCTTGGCTTTGGCGTTGAGAGCGGGGTTACCTGCTGGTTTGATGGGTTGAGGAGCCTTGCTCATCAGCTGGACGTTGCTCGTCTGGCCGGGCATGCCCACTGGCGTGGCGAAAGTGTAGGTGGGCATGCCGTTGACCTTGTTGCCTGTGGGGATGAGGTGGCTGAGGAGGGACTGAGAGGTCAGCATGGTGCCCTGAGGGGTGCTCTGGAGAATGGTACCCTGGGGGGTCCCATGGTTCAGGGGGAGGCGCTGAGTCATCATGAGGGACTGGGACATCCCTGGAATGCTGATCTGCACCCTCGGGGGCAGGAAGACCTGCTGGGGCTGCTGCTGACCTTGGACCCCTATGGTGAAAGGCACCTGGTTGTGAGGAGCACCAGGTAGTGAGGTGCCAGAGGGCAGTCTGACCATGGTCTGGCCGATGGGCATGGTGGCTGAGATGGCCCTCTGTGGCATAGCACTCTGCAGGTTGACAGTAGCACCAGGCTGGAGGAGGCCTTTAGCATTAGCACCAGCCATATGAACCAGGGTTGAAGCCTGTGGGGGGAGGAAGCTCTGTTTGGCCCCAGCCACCTGCTCAGGACTGGATACCTGTGGCAGCTGGTTTTTAGGGGCCAGTGTTTGGTAATTTGAAGGCTTGGTGTACTGAGTGTTCTCTAAGATCCAGGTCCTTATCTGACCGCAGGCCCACTGGTGAGTGGGAGAGGACAGGATGTGGTGCAGCATGTGCTCCGTGCTTTCGATGACCATCTTACACACCTTACAGAACTGCCTGGAGGCTGTATGGGGGAACTTAGTGTCTGGTATCCGTCCTGAGAAGTGGTGCCACAGCTTCTCCAGGTGGTTAAGCAGGATGTGCTTCTTCATTGAGAACAGGTTTGAGTCCACATATTGGCACTTACGACACTTAAACCGGTCCCCTTTCTTGGTAGTTGAATGCAGAGACTCTGCATCTTGGTCCACGTTCGGAGAGCCATGGAAGAGGAGGAGGTGCTTCTTGAGGATTCGGGGGTGGGCGACAAAGGGGCAGATCTGGCAGGGAGCCAGGACAGACAGTTTCCTCTCATACTCATGGTTCCGCTGCAGATGACTCTTGTAGGAGTACCAGTTCCGTGTAGAGTACTTACAGAGGGTGCAGCACAACAGCCGCGTGCGGTATGGCCACTGGGGAAGAAAATGCACAGACAACAAGAGTGATTAGCAAAATAAGATTATTTACCTCACTAAGGAATGAATGTTCAGGTTTTTTTTTGTCTGAAAGGGTGTGCCCTACATAGTGCACCACTTTTGTCAGAACCCTATGGGGATAGGGTGGGAATTTGGGGAATAGGCATCCATTTCAGTTGATTCAGTAAGAACTGAGTCAACATGTATTTTTTTTTTTACACACAGCTATTCATTTTGACAGACCCCAGAAATATCAGTTGAATTATAAACTATTCTGTTTCAAATTAAACACTTGCTTGGTTTGTTGACATCCCCATCAGACTAGCTAATCTTTCCAGGTGCTATTGTACCTTTTTCTTTCTCTTGCCTGGAAAGGGCTCACTGAAGTCCACCCACTCGGTCTCCTGGAACGCCTCATCAGAATCAGAGTTTTTTCCCTTCTCCAGCTCCTGGAAGATGGTGACAGACAACATACAGCTAAGTATCACAGGAAGAAAACAACACTGATCAATGATCTCTGATCATTCACTGTCATGCATCCCAAATGGCATCTTATCCCCTTTATAGTACACTACTATATAGCCCATAGGGAACAAGGTGCCACAGGGGACACAGAGTCTTTAAAAGTTATGGGAAAAGTACAATCATGACTCTAAACAATCGGTAAAATGGCAATAACTAGGCATTCATCTAGCCGACAAACAATAGTTGCTACACTGATCTGATAGTTTTAAACGTAAAAATAGCACAACAAATACCTACTTCCAGAAGGACTTTACAATTCTCCAGTCCAAAATCACTCAAAATATGTTTAACTTTTTTCCTTGTTTTTCTGATGTTTTCCAAGTTTCCAACAGGGACTTGATACATTGTTCCTCAGCTTCCTAAAAGAGAGAGGCATCTTGTTAGGCCAGGTAATATAACCTACAATACACTTTACACGTATTAACTCAGTTATCCCAGATCTGTTAGCTTATCATAAACTGTGCATAAAAGTACCATAACAATAAGACTGGGGACATGGTTAGTATAACAACCTGGGCCCATTTCAAATTGTTAACATGGATAGGCCGTAAATGAATATACACTACCCATGAATGTAGCCTATGGATTCATGTGTTTATGGCCCATATAACCTAGTGACATCATTTTAAGAATTGTAAATGCATTCATGAAGCTAGATAACGTTACACTCACCCAGCATCATCCTTTAGCTAATATAGCTACACTCACCCAGCATCATCCTTTAGTTAATATAGCTACACCCACCCAGCATCATCCTTTAGCTAATATAGCTACACCCACCCAGCATCATCCTTTAGCTAATATAGCTACATCATCCCACCCAGCATCATCCTTTAGCTAATATAGCTACACCCACCCAGCATCATCCTTTAGCTAATATAGCTACACCCACCCAGCATCATCCTTTAGTTAATATAGCTACACCCACCCAGCATCATCCTTTAGCTAATATAGCTACACCCACCCAGCATCATCCTTTAGCTAATATAGCTACACCCACCCAGCATCATCCTTTAGCTAATATAGCTACACCCACCCAGCATCATCCTTTAGCTAGCATCATCCTTTAGCTAATATAGCTACATCATCCTTTAGCTAATATAGCTACACCCACCCAGCATCATCCTTTAGCTAATATAGCTACACCCACCCAGCATCATTCTTTAGCTAATATAGCTACTCTCCAAATCAAAACACACAACCCACTGCAAGATAACATGAACAATTGGGTAGTTGCCATATGGCCAAACAAAGGTGAAAAAATCATGTCTAAACAACTGGCCACCTTAAATGTTTAGTTTATACAATTGAATATACAATTTCATGTATTGGTGCCTTGAATGTGTCATCTGGTGTGACATTACAATGCATGTTATTAATATAAAAAGGTCGAATGATTCCCAAATTGACAAGAAAATAATTGTTATTAGTTACTTAGGTAATCATAATCTGGCATTTCAATTGAAAAACACAAATTCCTTGTATTCTCGCTATTACATTTTGAATAAGGTTCATAGTAATTTAACTAAACCGCGATAAAAATAAAAAAACGTTAGCTGCCTCATACTTAAATAAGAAATAAATTAACTTGTTCTTTTCATTTTTTGTCGTGAACCAATTTGGACATTGTCACACGGATACGCAACTGGCAGCCAAATGTTACTTTCAAAAAATACATTTACATTTCTGACCACTAAAAAAATGATTCTGAACATCAGTTCTAAAAATCTGTAATGGATCCTCATTCAAGTATTTTGTGTGTACTGTGTGTATTTTGTGTGTACAAAAGGTCCAGTATTGCTTTTTTCATCACTAGCTGGCTAACGAAAGTTACTTGCCTCCCTGACTCGGGAGTTGATCATTTGTGTTCCTGGTGCTTTCCCTGGATGTGGTAGACGTTTTCCAGACTCCCTCTTCGGAATTAAATCCTGATTCGCAATTACCCGTGGTCACCATTTAGGTAGGCACAGAAACTACCATGGAAGTTGAAAGGGCAACTACCATTCGAATGGGACGTCTGTGCCATTAACAGTAATCAAAAGCGGCCGGGGGACCGGAGAACTAACTAAACCCATCGAATTGTACGCCTTGGCGGGAATAAAAACACATTAGCTAAAATGCTAGCTAGTTGTGTTGAACGCAATGATAAATCATTGGTTGAACTGCATACACACATGCCTGGTTGGCTGATTTGTGACAGCGCATCTGCGCAACTGTTGACAATGGCTACAATGGGTGTAGATTTGTGATGAACTGTTGAGGATGCTCACATGACATAAAATTACCTTTGCTTTGGCGTCTCCGGTTATAAAAGGATGGCTGTCGCGTCTTTTTTTTCCCAATCTGGATAGTTTCACCAATCCGCAAGCGCTTCAGTCTCGGTGTCACGGAAGTGTGCAATCAATCCACCTGGACAATGCTCTGCTACTTACCTCTCCAGACAACATGCAGCCGCCAAAGTTAATTCAGGAAAAAATGATTTACATTAAAGTGAAATAATTGGTGTATTATGCTGTTTCACCGTCCTCCTGAAGTATAAAAAAAAAAATGGCGCTGTGTTCAGGACATGACGTTTGGGTCCTAATTAGCATATACGGAAGGTGACCAATGAGATTGAAGTTAGATGTGGACTAAATTGAGGAATGTTCCAAACATAGTTGGAAGTTTCGTAGAGATTTAAATCCATTTCACGCTTAATTGATTAGTTAATTGGGCTAATAAACATTTATATAAGAGCACTAAAGAGATGTGGGAGTGGCTACAGACAAAATGAAGTCTATGGAAAAAGCTAGCTAGTCACATGGTACAATTCAAAACAACCAATAGGCTGTCCGGAAATTGAGGCAAAGGGGAGGGCCAAAGAGAGTATGGTGACATCATATCATGCCACTGTTCATCAGCCAATAGTAGACGACTCTTCCAGTCCATTATTTGAAGAAATGTTTTTGTAAGAACGTGAGTACGTAGCTATCTTTATGATAATGAATTAATGTTTTATTAATGGCAAAAAAAAAATTGCAATGGTATTTCAAAGGTAAAAGTCAAGAATAACTATTTTTATCGTTATATTTTGAATGTTACGCAAAAAATGATAAATCCAAAGGTCTAGCCCCAGTGAAATTTGGCTCGCCATGTAAAGCTATTCAATCACCACCATTCGGTAAAACTATCTTCGGTAACAAGACATAAACACAGATTTACAAATTGTTAATTGGTTCATCATATATGCTTGTAAATGTCTTGATTGGTGCCCTAATGCCGTAGTCACTCACCAGTCACTAGGCGACCATCTCTTGAAGGCCCTTAAAACAACCTTATCAACAATTTTTGCGCATATGCCTTACATTTGCACAAATCAAACAATTCAATCCAATTGGTTAACATGTTGCTGATACATTTCGTAAAGTTGGACTTTCCTCAACTTTCACTCCTATAGTCAGGGTTCTATTGTCAACAGTTGCATCGCCACCTTCAGTTGAAAATAAATAACTTCTGGCCAACTGTGATCGCCCCCTGGAGGCCAACACTAATATTGCTGACCTAGCCCAAAATTGTCTCCTCAAAGAAAAACTCAGCATTCTTTACGTATTATTTTATTCCTCATGATGGAAATGTATTTTCAAGAGCAATACTCAATGGCATTGAGTGTGAAATTACTTAATATGCGTCATATGTGAACAAGGGGCCAGTCATGGTAGCGAGATGACAGTGTACATTGTGTCAAACTCATTCCACGGTGGGCCGAGTGTCTGGGGGTTTTCGCTTCTCCCTTGTACTTGATTGATGACCAGGTGAGGAACTCCCCTCACCTGGTTGTCTAGGTTTTAATTGAAAGGAAAAAACTAAAACGCGCAGACACTATGCCCTCTGCGGAATGAGTTGGACACCCCTGGTGTACATAGTTTCAGAAGTGACAAACTAAGTACTGTAGCAGAATGCATTCACAAAGTTTTGCTCATCTTCCTGTCAGGGGATTTGGTGTCTGGGTTGCATTTACTACCAGGGTCAATAGGTCATCTGGGCCTATGTCTTGATCTTAAGCTAGAGCCTGCCGTCATAATTTGCTTGACTGCATCTGAAATGGCACCCTATTCCTATATAGGGCACTACTTGCCCTGGTCAAAAATATTGCACCATATAGGAAGTATATACAGTGCCATTTCAGAAGCAGACATTTGTTTTGTGTTGCAGGACAACATACGCATAGCCTGGTCAACTTATAGGAGTTTACATGATGGTTGACATGCATTACTATAAAAGTGTATAAGGTTGTGGGTCAAGGGATCTTAATAACACAAAAAGGAAACTGAAACAGTGAGGATGAAGCTGGCTAGCCTTCATTTGAGCATGTGCTTCACATGATCAGCATCAAACCCGAGTGGCGCAGCGGACTAAGGCACTGCATCTCAGTGCAAGAGGCGTCACTACAGTTTCCTGGTTTGAATCCAGGCTGTTTCACATCCGGCCGTGATTGGGAGTACCATAGGGTGGCTCACAATTGGCCCAGCGTCGTCCAAGTTTGGCGGGGTAGGCAGTCATTATAAATAAGAATTTGTTCTTAACTGGGGGTTCGCGCCCAGGCTCTGTCTCAGCCGGCCACGACCGGGAGGTCTGTGGGGCGACGCACAATTGGCCTAACGTCGTCCAGGTTAGGGAGGGTTTGGCCGGTAGGGATATCTTTGTGACTGGCTTCCGGGTTGGATGCGCGCTGTGTTAAGAAGCAGTGCGGCTTGGCTTGGTTGGGTTGTGTTTTGGAGGACGCATGGCTTTCGACCTTCCCCTCTCCCAAGCCCGTACGGGAAGTTGTAGCGATGAGACAAGATAGTAACTCCTAACAATTGGATGTCATAAGGTGAATGCACCAATTTGTAAGTCGCCCTGGATAAGAGCGTCTGCTAAATGACTTAAATGTAAATGTAACAATTGGATACCACAAAATTGGGGAGAAAAGCAGGTCAAATTAAAAAAAAAAAAAAATATATATATATATATTTCACCTTTATTTAACCAGGTAGGCCAGTTGAGAACAAGTTCTCATTTACAACTGCGACCTGTCCAAGAAAGCAAAGCAGTGCAACAAACAGAGTTACACATGGGATAAACAATCATTGTCAATAACACAATAGAAAAATCTGTATACAGTGTGTGCGAATGAAGTAAGGAGGTAAGGCAATAAATAGGCCAATAGTGGCGAGGTAATTAAAATTTTAGCAATTTACACTGGAGCGATGTATGTGCAGATGAGGATTTGCAAGTAGAAATACTGGTGTGCAAAAGAGCAGAAAAACAAATATGGGGATGAGGTAGGTAGTTGGTTGGGCTATTTACAGATGGGCTGTGTACAGCTGCAGCGATCGGTACACTGCAGCTGGCTGCGCGTAGGAGGCAGTTTATACCTTTGCAGGAAACTATGGGAAGATCAATTGCATAATCCTCACATCCTCCACTTATCTCCTACTCAACCCATTGGAGGTCAGAGGGGAGGGATCTCTGGCTTTCTCATCTAATTGGTTTTGAGGAGATGAGAGGACGCGAGGAGTATCCAATTGAGATCTTCCCTAGTTAAACTGTGTCTGAAATGGTACCCTATACTTTATAGAAGGGCTACTCGACTCTTACCCTACGAGGCCCGGCGCCTCCTGGTTTTCTGTTCTACCTGAATTACTCATGCCTGGTGTCCCAGGTCTAAATCAGTCCCTTATTTATAAAGGAACAATGAAAAAATGCTGTGAAACTGGCTTCGCGGTCCAAAGTTGAGTTTGAGGGTTTTATAGGGTGCCATTTCCTAATAACAAGGCATGCATGGATGAAATGTTATCCAATATTGGGAACTAATACGTATAGTTTGAATAACAGAATAAGGCAAATCGTACCAGAAACGTATTTGGGAATGAATTTCGAGGTGTTCGTTTCCAGATTTGACCTAAGGCGCGTATTTCTGTGTGTGTATTATAGTTAAATCTATGATTTGATATTTGATAGAGCAGTCTGAGAGGTGGTAGGCAGCAGCAGGCTCGTAATAGTCAAAGGTATATGGTTTAGAGAGAAATAGTTGACGAGTTGTAATTCCTGTAATAACTTGCGGCTGAACTTGAAAGGGGTTCCTTCGTTATTTTACCGTTCCCGTCTTCCATATAGAATATCTTGATCTACTTCAAATAATGTCTGTGTTTCGTGCAGGCTTAAACCGCCTCTGCGTTTCGATACCCATGTAAATCTCACTAGGGTAAGGTAACGTTTGTCAACATATTTTCATAAATCAACTCTACAAAAAAAAATGATCGTCGCTTATATTTAGCCAATATTGATCAGTTACCTTGTCCTATGGATATCTAGTTATAAAATTGGCAAGGTGGTGTAAGCTTACACGAAACACAGACCTTATTTTAAATTAATCTAAAAATATCCTATGGAATGAATGAAGGAACCGCTTTTCAGATTTTGCTAGGTGTCATGGGAATTATGACTCGCACTTTGGTAGTCAATTCTTACCATGTCCATTATTAAAATGGGATGTCCTGCATATAGAAATTACAGTTTTTGTTTTCAACATTCATCACAGGTAACTTAAACTCTATTTTTATTCAAACAGATGAGTATTTATTTGTCTCCTAAGCACTCTTCAGTATCATTGTCACTTCAGAGCTGCGTGTTTTACAGATGGCAGAGAAAAGCAAAGCACCAGTGTGGGACTATTACATGGAATTGGCACCAGGGAAAGCAAGGTGTCTCATTTGTGATAAAGATGTAAGCATGGGGTCAGCAACGGCTAAATACCACCAACCTGTGGAATCACCTTAGGAACGAACACCCATCCAAAAGCCCATATGTATTATATTAGTAAGTGTTCATCCAGTATTGTTGCAATTGTCATTATTACAAAAATGTGTGTGTATATACATAGATTATAACTGTAGATATCCATAGGACAAGGTAACTGATCAATATTGTGTAAAAACACACATAAAAAAAAAAAAAAAAAAAAAGGGCAGATTAATCGGTATCGGTCTTGAAAAACCATAATCGGTTGACCTCTAGTCTGGACATCACAATTCACCACCACTGTAACAGTATGCAGTTAACTGTGCAGAACACATTTGTCTCAATTTACTCCTAATACAGAATAACTGGTTAATGAGTTTATTGAAGACAAGAATCTGACAATCATTCTCTCACACACACGTAAAGTTGAAAAGTAATATAAAAAGCTAACTCTGTGGAAGGTACATGATCCTTCCATTTCCTCCTATGCTCCAAAGTTATGTAGTGCCAATCTGAACATGTCATTTGTGCAGATCCATTTGTTGTCCACGTTCTTCAGCAGGAACGTTTGTTGAAAACCCATCACCTGGTCCGTGTCAGCCTTTTAAAGAAAAGAGAAACAGATGAGCATCATCCTCTACCAATATAATTTACTAATCTATCATTATTAGGGTTGCAAAGGGTCTGAAACTTTCTGGAAAATTTCAGGCAATGTTCAGGAAATTTTCCATGTGAAGTTAAGACCGGGAATTTTGCTTAAATTCACCAAAAAGTTAGCTTATAAAGGTGAACCTTTATTGTATTATACATGTAAGGAAATTCTAGGTCTTGTGGCATATTTTGGTTAAACTGTCCCCAATACAATGGAACTGTAACCCTCTGCATGCACAGTGCATTCATCCATCGCATGTACAGCTGATTCTCAAGATCTTGCACACTAATGAGATGCTATGGAGTCCACACTACTACACTGTCTGAGCCAAATGCTTTCTGGTAAGTTATTACAATACTGGGTGGGATGAATATATTTTATTATTTTTGTTAACTAGTAGTCATCAAGTTATGGCAGCAATCTACCTCACCAAGCAAAGTGTGAAGAATAAGAGCAACACATTGAAGTTGTCCTGCAACACCCATTGGGGTGGTGTTGTCATCATGTTTGACAGTCTCCTGGAGGGGAAGGAGTCTCCCAGAATCGGCCATATCACAGTCTGCCGATATAAACAGCCCCATCAAGAGGATCCTCCTGGATGATGTATTTTGGGAGAGAGTGATAAGCAGCCTGAAACCTATAGCAATAGCCATTGCACAGATTGAGAGAGACAATGCCATCCTGTCTGATGTTCAGACTCTGCTTGCAGATGTAAGAGAAGAAATTCGTACAGCCTTGCCCACTTCACTGTTGCTCCAAGCAGAGGAATCTGCAGTTCTGAAATACATCAAAAAGCCAATACACACCGCAGCGTACATGTTGGTATGCTGGCAAGAGCATCCTGTCTGGTGCAGCGATCAACAAGGCCTATGGTGTCATTACTACCGTGTCTCGCCACCTTGGCCTGGATGAGGGCAAGGTTCTTGGCAGTCTGGCAAAGTTTTTATTTCACCTTTATTTAACCAAGTAGGCCAGTTGAGAACATGTTCTCATTTACAACTGCGACCTGACCAAAATAAAGCAAAGCAGTGCGACAAAAACAGCAGTTACACATAAACAAACAGTCAATAAGTCAATAACACAATAGAAATATATGTACACTGTGTGCAAATGTAGAAGAGTAGGGAGGTAAGGCAATAAATAGGCCATGGATGCGAAATAATTACAATTTAACATTAACACTGCAGATGATGGGCAAGTAGAGATACTGGGTGAGAAAGAGATCAGTAACAATATGGGGATAAGGTAGTTGGGTGTGCTAATTACAGTTTGGCTATGTACAGGTACAGTGATCGGTAAGCTGCCGATCACTGAAGTACACTTCCAAGCAAGGGCTTTGGGATGGAGATGCAATATGGTACTCGTGCCAACATATCTCATCAGCCACCTGGTGGAAGGGTCTTTGTGGATCTGAGGCTCTTTCCCCTGTTGCCTCCATCATCCTCTAAATCCCACCACCTCAGAGCGCAACTGGTCCTTGTATGGGAACACACCCAACAGGCTGAACAATACAAGGGTTGAAAAATTGGTGGCCATCCGGGCAAATTTTAGGCTTTTTGAGCCTGACAACGAGCCATTCTCAACAAGGTTGGAAATTGACAGTGAAGATGAGGCCTCAGAGTCTGATATTCAAGAGGTGGACATTGAGGAGGTCCAGGGAGAACTCATGGAAGCTTGAGAGGAAGACAACCATAGCTTTAGTTTCTGGACTATCATTTTACAGATTTATGTTGAAAACGGTTTTGGGAGATGCGATGGATCATTGAGGATCATTCAATATTCCTTTTCTTTTGTTGTTCAGTGAAATCCTCCCATGTGAAGAGTCAACTAATTTAATTAAAGTTAAATTCGTAACTAAATTGTTTATTTCTATTGGAAGGATTTAATCATTTGCAATTATGTCTACTCAAGGTAAAAATATGTCTCCATATGACATGGTAAATATCCAATGCAAAAAAACATTACATTTAAAAAGGTATTAATATTCATTTGCATATATATATTTCCATTAATTCCCATGGAAAGTTTCCCTCTGAATATTCCCCAAAATGTGCAACCCTAATCATTACATACAGTAGAAATGAACCACAATAAGAACCATCGATTTGATTCTAAAATTGATTACATTTAAGCTCAAGTGTCTTTAAGTGGTATTAAAATGAAAACAGGAGCAGCTCCTTCCATGTTCCCATGTTCAGCGGTGAAACAAAGACACCGATGAATGTTCCTGCAATTTATTGTGCAACGTTTCAGCCCAAGTGTGCAGATATCCAACCTTATTTCGTGACATTTTTTGTACCCACGTTCACCGGTGTTACTATGCTAGCTTAGCAGCTTCATTCCTTTCCTCAACTTGTCTTTGACTGGGCTTAAAGTAGGGTCATTTCAAGCAGTTGGTGAGTTTCTGGTTCGATGTCACTCAGTTACTCTCGCCCCTCTAAACTTGCACTACATTGACCCAAGCCGTTGATCTAAGCTTAACTGTGAATCCAGGTCACGGCACCACTGTAACCCGCGTCACTGTGTTAGCTTATTCTCTCAACTCACCTCTGACTTGGCTTGACTACAATCCTCTGCTACAAACAGTTAACACACATGACTGTCAACTTGACAATATATACACCAGTTGTGCCACTGAAAAGGATGCAAATCACTGGCGCCACCTCAAGCTGTGGGTGAGTTTCTGGTACGATCTCCCTGTTACACCAGCAAGTCACTCAACGTGTGTCCACTACTTTTGAAATTACCTACCTTGAGCTGTCCCATCACCATGCTCATTACACAGCTGTCTGGCGTGGGCTGGTGGTCCTGTGCGGTGATGCTGTGCTGAATTGACTGGAACGGTAAGCTCTGCAGTAAGGGAGAGAAGAGGTATTTTATGTCATGTACCATGTTCAAATAATTAGGCTATACATTATAATTACTTTGAAGTTTAAATGAAGATGTCACTTACAGTGATCTTCTCCATAATGGCTTTATGCCCCTGGAAACCAACTCCTTCCCATGTTAAACATGACGCATCAGTCTGGACACACAAACATCAATAATTTATTAAGACAGCGAGCTCTCACATCAGTTACACACTGAACAACATGAGCAGCTGTGTATTCATTAGTTAGATTCCGTTGCAAGACGCTTTGCGGAATGGGAGGGACCTACCTGAATTGGACCAATAGAAATTCTTGTTTTCGTTGTAAAATGTTTTCCGCTTGGAGTAAACGGTTACCAACCCAAATGTTTTGCAACGGAATCTGACCAATGAATACACCCCATGGGTCCATCTCAAAAGTTTTACTCGATTCCTTCTATCCTCTCATCCATGCCACTTTCTCAAAGCACTTCGGAGGATAGCCCTTGAACATGACTCAATTCCAATCCATTACACATAAATCATTGGACGCCTTAGCGTCTTCTGTACAGGGGAGTTAAGAGTCCTGACACTCAATCTGAACATTAACACGCATCGCTTGCAATACCCATAGCTGTATGGATCTTGAAAAATTGCAACAGTAAGTATCTTTATTTTAATGCTTTTTTTCTCGATGATGAAAGGGCCATATGTTTCAGAAGCCATATTGTAAGCAATGATTGACGTTTCTAAACGTTAATACACAGCGTTGGGATTGTGGTTCACATGAGCAAACCTGAAAACTGTAGGGTTATTTGAAGGAGAGAGTCCAAGTGAAGTAGGCAAGGAATTAAGAGAAGAGAGTCACCCCAGGTTTCCAGATGACAAGGTTGGTCCATGAAACACCATTACACATCTCTAACTGTATTGAAATGTAAATACTCACATAGAGATCGGCGAGTTTGGTTCTATCAGAATCAAACTGTTGGTAATAATGTTGCACAAAGCCTGCACCTATCTGCTCCCAAACCGGTTTGCTTGCCATGATTCAAAGTGCAGGTTGGAATCTGGAGAGGAAAATGCTACTTGAATATGACGTAGCCAACAGCGCATCTCTGATGAGCACATTCCACGTGTTGCAGAATCATTCTGAATTATAATGAATGGAAAAGATCAAACTTCACAGTTTGTCATCATGTATTTATCCACTTATCAAGAGGACATGAGCACGAGAATGGCCAACTAGCTAGCTAGATCTCAAAACTGGAAACACTAGCTAAAGTCAGTTAACGGAATGAATACTGCGTTAACATAGCGAACTAGTTGTATACAGTAGCAAGCTAGCTCGCTAACTAGTTTAATGTCAGTACATTATTCCACTCAGAAAAAGACAGCTAAACTTTTACTTTGTGTTGCAAAGAATAATTTCCCCTATAAGCTACATGTTTTATTGTTGAATAGTTGTGTAAAACTTCATATGGAACATACCTTAATATGCTATTTACTAGTAATCCAGTGTGGATGCACAACAGGTCTCTCCCGCTTCATCCGGAGAAAAAAAAGGTGTTGTCATATACTGGGGCCTAACAACCAATAGATGCGCTCTTCGGCTTGATTGACGGGTACCTACGAGCGGGAATGGCACCCAAATGGGCGTTTCCATCTAAATGAGATGGGAGAAATACCAAAGTGCAACCAACCTTGGTAGCTCAATTATTTTCAGCCCATTGATAATGAAATGTATATTAAATGTTACGTTTAATGACAATGTATACTTTTGTATAACATTGAGAATATTATTTTTTTAACCAGGCAAGTCAATTAAGAACAAATTCCTACATGGACAACTGTGAGTTAATGGATATGACAATGTATATTTTTATATAGCATTGAGAATCAGATGTTTTTAATTTAGCCTTTATTTAACTAGGCAAGTCAGTTAAGAACACATTTTTATTTAGTTATTAGTTATTTTACACATGAGCTCTTTGTAGCCAAGAGAAAGTGACATAAAATAGTTTAGTTTTCAACAAGTGCTTTATGTAGCAGCTAGCTGTGTATTCCTCTGATATATTTTGATATCTGTGGTGGTGTGAAACTCAGTAACAGCTTTCCAGATGGTTTACTGATAAAGTCAATAAGAAAGAAACCACTTTGCTGATAAATATTTAGTATGATGATCATGAGTGACAAAAGTATCAAATAATATACAACTATGACAAAATATGTTCAACAAATAAATGTTGCTTGGTGCAGTGCGTTGAGAATTACTAAGTGCCAATTCCACTCCAGTATTAGGCCATACAAACAGGAAACAATAGCATTATAAAAACATCATGTTAAGGTTTACTCAAGCTTGAACATCATATACTTCAAATCATACGATTGGTGAGAGTACAAGTGTGATGATTAATAACATTTTCCTTATAGCAATTTAATTCAACAGGTGACCACGCAATACATTAAAGGGAAACACTCAGAGGCACTTGAAAAACGGAATCTTGAAGAAGTCTTCAGATCAATAACACAATTTTCCTTTTTCAGGTGTCCGCATCGTCTGATTTCTTCAGCGTCTTCACAGCCACTTGATAGTGAGAGAGCCAACACTATATTGCTTGTTGAAACTGTTGTACTGTCAGATCCTCCGGTCCAGAGGACACTAGTATTATTGTCTATAGTCAGGTCCATAGCCGTATCCATCTATGGCTCTGGTCCAGTTAAGACAGCCATGCAGACTGAGGTCACCTGACCTAGAAGAGTCAGGCAGACCATTGCATGTGCGATGTGTGGGAGCTGCAGGCATCTGTTTCAAGTAGCCTCCTAAAATGGCACCCTATTCCCTATATAGTGCACTATTGTTGACCAGAAAACAATGGGTAATACAATATGTAAGGAATAGGGTGCTATTTGAGACAAGCTTTCAGTGTCCTGGGTGTGGGATGAAATAATCATCTGTTCTCAACACTGGGGGAAGCTCCTGATGCTGCTGCCTACTGGGGCTGGCT
Source organism: Oncorhynchus nerka (assembly GCF_034236695.1). Taxonomy (NCBI): domain Eukaryota; kingdom Metazoa; phylum Chordata; class Actinopteri; order Salmoniformes; family Salmonidae; genus Oncorhynchus; species Oncorhynchus nerka. The sequence continues at coordinate 68,856,007 of NC_088399.1, read as the reverse complement.
GGTTTCTGTAGAGACAAAAGTTATGGATTTAAATTAAATTAAGTCACATGTGCCGAATACAACAGTTGTAGACCTTACCGTGAAATGCTTACTTACAAGCCCTTAACCAACAATGCATTTCTGAAAATACAAATATATCCACTGAGAGCAATGGACAACTAACATTTAATAATAATAATTATAGAGCCTCCCGAGTGGCACAGGCGTCACTACACACCCGGGTTCGACCCCAGGCTATGTCGCAGCCAGCCACGACCGGGAGACCCATGAGGCGGCGCACAGGTTAGGGGAGGGTTTGGCCGGTTGGGATGTCCTTGTCCCATCGTGCTCTAGCGATTCCTTGTGGCGGGCCAGGTGCATGCACGCTGACTTCAATCACCAGTTGTATAGTGTTCCCTCTGACACATTGGTCCAGCTGGCTTCCGGGCTAAGCAAGCAGTGTGTCAAGAAGCAGTGGCAGGGTCGTGTTTCACAGTAAGGAACTGTTGTATTCAGCATTTCATGCATTTTTTAAACTTTTATTTAACTAGGCAAGTCAGTTAAGAACAAATTATTATTTTCAATGACAGCCTAGGAACAGCCTTGTTCAAAGGCAGAACGACAGATTTTTACCTTGTCAGCTTGGGGATTCGATCTTGCAACCTTTCGGTTACTAGTCCAACACTCTAACCACTAGGCTACCTGCTGCCCCCATGTGACAAGAAACATTTGATTTTGATGTACTAACGTTATGACATTTTTTATAAACAACTGAAAAATGCCTCTTCGGCACCTCCAATGTTTTGAGCTGTTATACACTTCCGACCTGTGCGTGGCAATAATGAGTGATTGGAGGGGCCAAATAGGCTTTTTTTCAGATGCTTGTACATTCTTATTTATACCTTTTTTTGGAAGTACTAGAGAAAATGAAGATAGTTGCTCAGCGAAACTCCACAATTGGTGATCAGCAAGCGTACTTTGACATTATAACTCTTGCAGAGCTGGTGAATGACAGTTTGAGTTGGAACTTCTTGGGTGTTACAGAAGACTTTGCTAGAGGCATCACTACAGACCCTGGTTCTATTCCAGGCTGTAACACACCCGGTCGTGATTGGGAGTCCCATAGGGCGGCGCACAATTGGCCCAGCATTGTGCGGGTTAGGCCAGGTTAAGCAGTCATTGTACATAATAATTTGTTCAGAACTGACTTGTCTAGTTAAATAAAATAAAAAACACAGAGATACTGGTTCAGGGGGATAGTGATTAAGTATAGGAATACAGCATTTACACTCCAAATGGATATTGCCTTAATGGTTGACTGAGATGTGCATTGATTGATTGACTCCTCACATTTAGAAAACTCGGGACACTAATGGTACGGAAGATCTTTCTGAAGGCGCCCGGCAGGGTTCCTTGTTCCTTCTCTGCCTGAGTGACATGCTCCTCCATGACATTCACATTGGCACCCACCATCTTCACAAACACCTGGACACAACACCAGGGAACAGAGTCAGATACAGAACTACCATATCTGTGCCCCAAATATAGAGAATAGGGTGTCATTTGGTACACTGATCATGTCAGGATTTCAATGTCATCATCCTGGTCATTAACAATTACGTTAAGTAAATCACACTTACATCCAACTTGTCAATCTTTCTGTATATTTGTCTCATCTCTTCTGATTTTCCATGTATTTGAGGTAGGTTCTCGTTGACAATCTGTGATGTGTCGTTGCGGATCTATAACCAGAACAAGAAAATTTAATTTCTCACCCACTTTCACAGACAAAGACATGAGCAGCACATACAGGGAGCGCACAAATGGCAATATACCACAAAAAGCTATGTATCAAACTACAAAATACAGAAATACATTTCCAAGTAGTTGGCCCGAACAGCAACAACATTCTCAATAAGTAACGGTTACAGAAACTCTAATTGTAATATGTTGTTTATCTACTTTAGTTGAATGCACTGACTGTTAGTCACTTTGGATAAGCGTCAGTTAAATTACCAAAATGTGAAAAAGAACATACCAAAATGAACTGCAAAGCACACTGGGTATTATTAGCGTTGTGTCAGTCAGAACTCATTACAATAATACTCAGCATGTTTTGCAAATGTCATTTTTACATATACAATTATATTTAGTTAATTCGGCACAGGGGTGTCCAACCCTGTTCCTGGAGAGGTACCTTGTATCTTTTCGCTCCAACCACAGTTGTAACTAACCTGGTTCAGTTTATCAACCAGCTAATTATTACAAATCAGGTGTGCTAGATTAGGGTTGGAGTGAAAACCTACAGGATGGCAGCTCTCCAGGATCAGGGTTGGACAGCCCTGATTTCGCAGATTATTTTATCACACCATAGTGCCATCAGACTTCTGATACCAATGCAGGATGAGGGGCCCACAAAACTGAAGCGCATAAAAATTAATTGTATTGAAAAGGATTACAGCTCCTGAAAGTATCTTGTTAAAAAATACAATAGAGTGCAGTTCAGCCTTGTGTAATACAAATTACTCAAGTAAACGAAATACATATTTCAAATACTGCCGATCTTTGAGCACGTACCATGTCAAGCATTCCAACAAATTCATCCACCCTAGTAAGCATTCCCTCCAGACTTTTCTCCAAACACAGGATCTGTGGGGTATAGAAAGCAGGACATGGTTATAACCAGTCCAGTAACATTTCTCTTGTCACGCGTATCGTTATAGCTAGCTTTAGCCAGCGCTATTGCACCTCCCAGCATAGACAGTATAATATATTTTACATCCATCAGAAATGTTGATTAATTCTAACCTCGTCTCCAGCAGTATCTCTGATGTAAGAGGAGTAATTTAGGGTAGTGTGTCTCAGGATATCATCCTCCTCGTTGTGGTCTGGGTCCGTTTCGGGTTCCTCGGAGTTGAAGCTCGGACTCCGCAAGACTGCTGCGTCGAAGCTGGGACTTTGCGACACCGTACCATTGCTTAGGGCCTCGCTCAACATGGATAAACTGCTCACACTCTGCGACACGATGCCACTGTCCCGACTCACCTCGGCACTGGACTCCTCCAGCGGGGAGAGAACATCTACCCTATTTTCCATCCTAGGCTCCATCTTTCCCTCTTTTGTTTATTTTTGTTTTCAACTACCGTATTATGATTGTCAGCTGATTAAATCACGTGGTTGAATATGTTGATGGCGGCTTACAAGGATCAAGTAGAACTAAGCGAAAAGGCGCAATGTTAAATCAGGGCTCTTTCTCACTAATTTCCTCTGAAGTTGAATACTGAAATCTGATGACTCAATCGCCATTAGAAATTTCCACAGAAGAAAATGGGAATGAAAAACTGGACAGCAAGTGCATTTTAAACCTTTATTTCAAAATGTATCTCCCAAAACGTACAAAACAGTAAGAAAATATAAACACAATATTCACAATACAATTCAAATTAATTGCATTAAGGGTTTGAATTTCAAACTGTGGAAATGAGTTGAAGTGATACTTACGGTTTACTATGTTGAAAGAGCAACTAGGCCTACTAAATATTGATTGAGCAATTACAGATCAAGCCCTAATATCCATTCAATTGTTGTTTACATTTGAGTGCTCAGTACATATCTGGACTAAAATGAATTAAAAAGGCACAAAGTGTTTTACAAACCTTTTCTCCAATAAGTGTGGAGAATGTATAGCAATGTCTGTACAGCATCATCATCATCCCATAGAATAAAAACAGTCCAGTTTACATGATATGCTGAAATATTCCCCATCATAATCATCCTCGTACCATAACACCTCGTGGAATTATTTGTTCATATGTCATTGTTTTTCCCTTGTAAAAATCTATTATAAAATCCATATGTACATTAAAACAATAGACATTATTCCAGAAAAATCTAGATGTTTCTGTAATAAATAGAAAACCTGTAATATTTCCTAGGCGTGAATATGTTGGCTCACACAGTCGATGGTACAGGGTACTGCCAGAAGGGGGAAGTGACCAACACATTATAGCACTACTCAACAGGGTTGAACGGACTGTGCATAGTAAAGATATGCATGGAATAACCGCACTATGGTCATAAGAACAGTGTCAAGGTAACCAAAGCAGCCTATGGGGAGAGGAAAAGGAAAGAGCAACACAAATTACATATTTGTGAACCAAAATAGGGTGATAATCCAATGTTAATCCTGGAGATTTAAAGAGTTGAAACAACAATAAGACTGTTAAAAAAAAAAACTTTGCAAACCTTGACAGCTTAAAAGCCTTGAACTACAATGTGAATAATGGTGAGAAGAATCCCATACAAAAACAAACCACCAATGGATGAAGGCTTAGTGTCCCACAGAATCCATGTACTCTATGAAAGTTAACCATATCATGGATGGATAGATGACGTTTGTTAACCAAAGTACCACTGGCTCCATACATGGGTCTCAATGTGTGTGCCCAACACAGTGTAGGAAAGTGAATGAGTGAGGTTAAGCAGATGCAGATTCAGGTGTTATCACCTTCACCTCTTAGCAGTCCTGCCTGCTGTAACAGGGTTCACATCCCCCTGCCTGCTGTAACTAACAGGGTTCACAGCCAAGTAGGTGAGTAAACAGTAAAGATAGGGATTCATTAGCGGTGAAGTGAGAGGGGTGCTAGTCAGATAGTGGCTTTTTTCCAGAGAGCATGTTGCATTCCTGGAGCTCCAAAAACAGGCAACCAGTGGAGAAGACGAAACAGGATATAGACTATGTTCAGTGTAGGAAGTATTGCTTGATAGCAGTTCAAAATGTACCAGGTATAAATGACTGCTGGTAAGGGAAGTAAGAGTTTTAGTACATGTGATGATCCAACACTTCTCCTTATTAAAGCTTAGAATCATTTATTGGAGAAGATAAATCACCTGTGAATACACAGGTAAAATACAGATATAGAGGATCAGTAGACAGGCAGCATTGTACAGAAACATAGAATTGTCCTTAAAAACAAAAGCTCAAAGTTGGTCCCAAAAAGGAGATAGGAGGTTCAGATTAATAGTGGCCACTAAAGGATAGCAGGTGAACCCCATCAGGCCTACACATTAGTGGCCTAAAATGCTCATTTTACAAGACATTGAAAACCTTAAAACTCAAACAATACAGAATAAACTGTCCTTATTTGTTTTATAAAAAATGTAACAAAATTAGTAGGAGGTTTGAGGAACAACGTTCATTCTCATGGTGGGTATACCGGGCAGGGGATGCTCCAGCTCACGTCCAATGTGTGTGTGTAAGTGTGTATTATTAGTGTAGGTGTGTGTATTATAGGGTGATGACGGTGCCATCCTCTTCCACCCCTCCCCGGGGCAGAGCCAGGCTGTGTCGAGGGTCCGTCCTCATGGTGCTGAGGATTTTGTGCAGGCTGCTGTTGCTCTCCCGGAGGGCTGGGTTGCTGCTGTGGTGCTGGGTTTGGTGATGCTGCGGGTTCTGTAACTGGGGCTGCTGGAGGTTCAGGTCCCTGTGCAGCATGTAGCTGAGGCTGCCGTGGTGAGAAAGGCCATTGAGGCTGGGCTGGGAGTGGGAGGAGGAGGTGGAAACCACAGAGAGGGGTCGGGTCGGGGGGTTGGTGGGTTCCACGGGGGCCTGGGGAGGGGCTTGGGTATGGGAGCGTGACGTTCTTGAAGCCACGGACACCATTGATGCGCTGGAGCGCCTCGACGGCCGCTTGAGGGTGCTCTCGATAACGATGTCTGACTCCTCATCGCTTTCCAGCTCGTCGGGGTAGCCATGGGCACCGGTCGCCATTGCTGCGGTGGACAGGCTGGGGTAGCCGGTGGAACCGCTGCTGTCTGACGACTGACCGGAGCTGCCGGATATCCGGCTGGCTCGCACCACATTGTTCCGCTGGTTCACCGGCTTCACTGTGACAATCAGGTTGTGACTGTTGGCGATCATCATGTCCGTTACCTGGTCTAGCGTCTTCCCAGTCACCTCAATGCCGTTGACCTCCAGGACCTCGTCATTGACGGCCAGCAGGCCCGTGCTCTCAGCCAGGCCCCCAGGCACCATGCGGGAGATAAAAATCCCAGGCACCTTCTCCAGGCCATGGGGCGTCACTCGTACGCTTGTCCCATCCCGGATGTAGAACCCCAGGGGTTTGTCAGAACCATGGCGGTAGAGACGAACGCGGCGGTGGGACTCTGGCAAGATGTCCACATCGATGATGGAGGAGACTGGCCGGAAGTCCTGCGGCATGCCAATACGGATGTGAGGTCGCTTCCTGTTGACGTCGTTCCGCAGCGCCACCACAGCCTTCTTCTTTCGGGTCAGAGAGTGAGTCCCATAGCTGCTGTAGTCGACCTCCTCTGAAACACAACAGGAGAAATAGAACTGGTTAGAGCCTTTTCTGAAACCCAGAACAGAACTGCTAAGAACTGAAACAGAAAATATAGAACCCGTTAAGGCCTCTGGAAGACAGGAGAAAACAACTGCTCAGAACTATGTCTGAAACACGGAACAGAACTACTTAGAACAGCTTAGCTCTCAGGAACACTTCACTTGCAGCATATGAGCCTCAAATGGTGAGCAGATGTTTTCCTTTGAAAGAACACAATACATAAAGGTTTTATTTGTAGCAAGAAATGTATGCAGTGCTCATTACCATACACGTCAACAGGTCTTAGTCCAAACTCCTCTAACTCTACCCCTGTGTAAAGCAAGCATCAAACCTTCATGTTTTTAAAAATGGACAAATGACCAAAACACACATAAAACTGCAAGATGACAACATGAACACCGATTAACTTTATTCCAGACTTGGGACATCAACACAACAGAATAGTGAAGCTGCCAATACATTCCAGATTGCAGTCCTAGAGTCATTAATAAAACGCTGAGAGGGCAGAGCAGAGCTGACAGCGTGGGGGTGTGTGTGTGTGTGTGTGGGGCGTTCCTGTCTGTGCTGACAGTGCTGTCCCGCTTTACCGGTACTGCTTAGACAGCTGCTGTTGGGGAGGCCCTGCCTGCCTGCCAAGCCAAACCATGGCCAAAATGGGACCAGAGTCACAGCGTACTGACTGTTTACCAGTCCCACTCTAAAGAAACACCCACACAAGGAGTTGAGGACAAAGGGAAGTTTATCATTAAAACTCCACAGCTTGTTTACTGTGAAATCCTTTCCCTCCACTTCAGAACAAAGCTTCAACTGGGCTGAACTTGTGGCAGACCCTGTTGCACTCTGGGCTGTAGAGAAAGCCTGACGAGTGCTGGTCTGGTGTAGCTCTGCAGTCAGTGGGATGGAACAGAGCCACAGGAAGAACAGTTGGAATCAAACACCAGGATGGGATTACAGTTGGAATACCGATCATTCTGAGCTTCAGTTGTACACGACTCGCTGTCTGCAAGCAAGGGCAATGGAGTGTGTTCAAGCAAAACTATTTTCACAGTTCAAAAAATATATAAAAACATTTCAACCAACCCAATATGTCTAGGCTTAGGCGGTATACGATATACTGGGGTATTTGGAAAAAAAACAGGATGGTTTTTCAATACCGTCAAAACTACTTCTTTGAAGTTGTTCAATACATTTGAATATTTATAGCAACTTTTTAAGTTAATACCTACAGTCAACTTGTGCAATACGCTCGGAGACAAAGCAGATTGCCCTTTTCATTCCACCCCTCACATTATGAACAGTTGAGCCAGTCACGTGTTTGTTTGTAAATAGCATAACATGAGAAAGCGGGAGCTGGTGAGTCCAAAGCATTGTATATCTATCGGTAAGTCTCTGTTGTGCAGCGCACATGAGGTGATGAAGTTACACCTGTATGCAATTCACTACTACATTTTTGCCATCAAATATCTTACGTCTTTCTGCCGTGTTTGAGAAGTCAAAAAGCTCTGGATCAGTTCTGTACAGATGCCATTTTTTCCCTGTGCTTCCTACTAGCATTTTTCCCCCCCTCCTTTCTTCTCCCCTCTGCTCCTTGTACACATAATGCTCTTCCTTCAGAAAAGCATTCATCACAACTTTGTTCATTTGCACAATTTCTCTCATTCACTTCCGCTTGTAAAATGTAAACACTCACTGAAAATGACATTAGGTAGCTACTATCTATCCAGCTTGACAATGACAGGAAGATAAATAAAGAGAGACAGAGAATGCTAGAAACAGAGATACAGTATGATAGTGAGAGGACTGCTCAGGCATAATAAACTCATCCTGTGATCTTCCTCTCAGGACATGTCTGTACTGCTAGCTGTGTTGATCCAGATCCAAGGAGGAAGTTTGTCCGGACAGTGTGAAGCACAGTGCTGCAGGAACAGGAACTAGAGGTCCTACGGGGGGATGGGGGAAGGGACGGGACATCCACCACTTCCATGGCAATGGGCCACGAGTCATAGTCCCTCCTGGGGTGGACACTTGCCTGGGTGTATGTGTTTGACGTTATAGCATATGCAAGTGGGATAACCATATGGTCACGTGGTATAGATGTGTTCCCTCTGCTGGAAAAATGTGTTAGTTCCGATGCTAAAGTCTTTTTGGGGGGGCCAATTCTCTGTGCTAATAGTTTCAGTGGGAGTATTTTGTGCACCACTGTACTGACCCAACCTCCCAGGCCGACTAATGACTTTCTGCATCTCCTCCCCACTAATGACATAATCTAATGACAGGACACAACACACTGTTTTAATAACGCTGTTCTGAAAGCAAACTGCTGCACTCCTTGCTACATACACAGATGGCCACAGCTAGGTTTGCAAAGGGTCGGAAACTTTCCGGTAAATTTCCATACATTTCCCATACATTTTCCATGGGAAGTTAAGTCTGGGAATTTGGGGAATTTTGCTTAAATTCATTAAAAAAAAATTGAAGCTGCCCATCAGCACCCGTTGGGGTGGTGGTGTCATCCTGTTTGACAGTCTCCTGGAGGGGAAGGAGTCTCTCCAAGAAATGGCCACATCACAGTCTGCCGACATGGACAGCCCCATCAAGTGGATCCTCTTGGATGATATATTTTGGGAAAGAGTGATAAGCAGCCTGAAACTCCTGAAACCTATAGCAATAGCCATGGCGCGGATTGAGAGAGACAATGCTCTCTCAAACTGGGGATTTTAACAAAGCTAATCTGAAAACAAGACTCCCTAAATTTTACCAGCATATCGATTGCGCAACCAGGGGTGGTAAAACCTTGGATCATTGTTACTCTAACTTCCGCGACGCATATAAGGCCCTGCCCCGCCCCCCTTTCGGAAAAGCTGACCACGACTCCATTTTGCTGATCCCTGCCTACAGGCAGAAACTAAAACAAGAGGCTCCCACGCTGAGGTCTGTCCAACGCTGGTCAGACCAAGCTGACTCCACACTCCAAGACTGCTTCCATCACGTGGACTGGGACATGTTTCGTATTGCGTCAGATGGAAATATTGACGAATACGCTGATTCGGTGTGCGAGTTCATTAGAACGTGCGTCGAAGATGTCGTTCCCATAGCAACGATAAAAACATTCCCAAACCAGAAACCGTGGATTGATGGCAGCATTCGCGTGAAACTGAAAGCGCGAACCACTGCTTTTAATCAGGGCAAGGTGTCTGGTAATATGTCCGAATATAAACAATGCAGCTATTCCCTCCAAGGCTATTAAACAAGCTAAGTGTCAGTACAGAGACAAAGTGGAATCTCAATTCAATGGCTCAGACACAAGAGGCATGTGGCAGGGTCTACAGTCAATCACGGACTACAAGAAGAAACCCAGCCCAGTCACGGACCAGGATGTCTTGCTCCCAGGCAGACTAAATCACTTTTTTGCCCGCTTTGAGGACAATACAGTGCCACTGACACGGCCTGCAACGAAAACATGCGGTCTCTCCTTCACTGCAGCCGAGGTGAGTAAGACATTTAAACGTGTTAACCCTCACAAGGCTGCAGGCCCAGACGGCATCCCCAGCCGCGCCCTCAGAGCATGCGCAGACCAGCTGGCCGGTGTGTTTACGGACATATTCAATCAATCCCTATACCAGTCTGCTGTTCCCACATGCTTCAAGAGGGCCACCATTGTTCCTGTTCCCAAGAAAGCTAAGGTAACTGAGCTAAACGACTACCGCCCCGCCCCGTAGCACTCACTTCCGTCATCATGAAGTGCTTTGAGAGACTAGTCAAGGACCATATCACCTCCACCCTACCTGACACCCTAGACCCACTCCAATTTGCTTACCGCCCAAATAGGTCCACAGACGATGCAATCTCAACCACACTGCACACTGCCCTAACCCACCTGGACAAGAGGAATACCTATGTGAGAATGCTGTTCATCGACTACAGCTCGGCATTCAATACCATAGTACCCTCCAAGCTCGTCATCAAGCTCGAGACCCTGGGTCTCGACCCCGCCCTGTGCAACTGGGTACTGGACTTCCTGACGGGCCGCCCACAGGTGGTGAGGGTAGGCAACAACATCTCCTCCCGCTGATCCTCAACACGGGGGGCCCCTCACAGGGTGCGTTCTGAGCCCTCTCCTGTACTCCCTGTTCACCCACGACTGCGTGGCCATGCACGCCTCCAACTCAATCATCAAGTTTGCGGACGACACAACAGTGGTAGGCTTGATTACCAACAACGACGAGACGGCCTACAGGGAGGAGGTGCATTCTGTCAGAGCACAGGGTAGGAGACTTAGCAAACGAGGAGCCATCTTCTTTTTCAAATGAAGGATTGAGTCAGCCTGCAGAGAGGAGGAGGGGGAGGAGGATTCAAGAGGGCCCTCGGAGTGTGGTGTCAGGAAAATAACCTCACACTCAACGTCAACAAAACTAAGGAGATGATTGTGGACTTCAGGAAACAGCAGAGGGAACACCCCCTATCCACATCGATGGATCAGTAGTGGAGAGGGTAGCAAGTTTTAAGTTCCTCGGCATACACATCACAGACAAACTGAATTGGTCCACTCACACTGACAGCGTCGTGAAGAAGGCGCAGCAGCGCCTCTTCAACCTCAGGAGGCTGAAGAAATTCGGCTTGTCACCAAAAGCACTCACAAACTTCTACAGGTGCACAATCGAGAGCATCCTGGCGGGCTGTATCACCGCCTGGAAGTCGGCAACTGCTCCGCCCTCAACCGAGAAGGCTCTCCAGAGGGTAGTGAGGTCTGCACAACGCATCACCGCTAATGGGGCAAACTACCTGCCCTCCAGGACACCTACACCACCCGATGTTACAGGAAGGCCATAAAGATCATCAAGGACATCAACCACCCGAACCACTGCCTGTTCACCCCACTATCATCCAGAAGGCGAGGTCAGTACAGGTGCATCAAAGCTGGGACCGAGAGACTGAAAAACAGCTTCTATCTCAAGGCCATCAGACTGTTAAACAGCAATCACTAACATTGAGTGGCTGCTGCCAACACACTGTCATTGACACTGACCCAACTCCAGCCACTTTAATAATGGGAATGGATGGGAAATGATGTAAATATATCACTAGCCACTTTAAACAATGCTACCTTATATAATGTTACTTATTGTCCCTGCATACATTATTCATCTCATTCTTGCATATGTATATACTGTATTTATCAAGATTAGATCATCATCGAAGGTGCAACTTTGAAATCAACATTTATTGAAAAATGGAATCACTTTATGTCACTATTATTAGCCACTTTAACTATGCCACTTTGTTTACTTTGTCTACATACTCATCTCATATGTATAGACTGTACTCGATACCATCTACTGTATGCTGCTCTGTACCATCACTCATTCATATATCCTTATGTACATATTCCTTATCCCCTTACACTGTGTATAAGACAGTAGTTTTGGAATTGTTAGTTAGATTACTTGTTGGTTATCACTGCATTGTCGGAACTAGAAGCACAAGCATTTCGCTACACTCGCATTAACATCTGCTAACCATGTGTATGTGACAAATAAAATTTGATTTGATTTGAGTTGAATGCCATCCTGTCTGATGTTCAGACTGCTTGCAGATGTAAGAGAAGAAAACCGTACAGCCCTGCCCACTTCACTGTTGCTCCAAGCAGAGGAAACTGCAGTTCTGAAATGCATCAAAAAGTGTGAAGACTTCTGCCTGAAGCCCATACACGCCACAGTGTACATGTTGGACCCCAAGTATGCTGGCAAGAGCATCCTGTCTGGTGCAGAGATCAACAAGGCCTACAGTGTCATCACTACCATGTCTTGCTACCTTGGCCTGGATGAGGACAAGGTTCTTAGTAGTCTGGCAAACTACACTTCCAAGCAAGGGCTTTGGGATGGAGATGCAATATGGAAGTCGTGCCAACATATCACATCAGCCACCTGGTGGGACTTTGGCTCTTTCCCGTTTCCTCCAAATCCCACAAACATCAGCTGCCTCAGAGCGCAACTGGTCCTTGTTTGGGAACACACACACCAAAGCTGACCAATACAAGGGTTGAAAAATTGGTGGCCATCCGTGCAAATTTGAGGCTTTTGAGCCTGACAACAAGCCATCCTCAACAAGGTTGGAAAGTGACAGGGAAGATGAGGCCTCATAGTCTGATGTTCAAGAGGTGGACATTGAGGAGGTCTAGTGAGAAGACATGGAAGCCTGAGAGGAAGACAACCAAAGCTTTAGTTCAATCATTTTACAGATGTATATTGAAAATGTTTTTGGGAGATACGATGGATCATTGGGGATCATTCAATATTCACTTTCTTTCGTTGTTCAGTGAAATCATCCCATGTGAAGAGTCAACTCATTTAATTAAAGTTCAATTCGTAACTAAATTGCTTTTAAAAATTTATATTGGGAGGATTTAATCATTTTCAATTATGTCTACTTATGATTAGGTAAAAGGTTTATGTTTGTCTATATATGATATGGTAAATATACCCAATGCAAAAAACATCTATATTTAAATGATATATGAATTTTCATTTATTTCCATTAATACCCATATATTCTCACAGAAAGTTTCCACCTCTGAATATTCCACAAAATGTGCAACTCTAGCCACAGCTATAGAAGGTACAGAACCACAAGCCACAGAACCCAGTCTGGCCAGCTCTACTGTGGATTTTCATATAGAAGCCACCCTGCCGGCTCCAGCTCCTTCCCTGCCGGCTCCAGCTCCTACCCTGCCTGCCCTGCCGGCTCCAGCTCCTGCCCTGCCTGCCCTGCCGGCTCCAGCTCCTGCCCTGCCGGCTCCAGCTCCTGCCCTGCCGGCTCCAGCTCCTGCCCACCCTGTCAGAGAGAGGCTGGAAAATACCCGTAGACACCCTTTTCTGTTTCACTGCTGCTTTCAACTCTTGTTTTTAAGAAAGCTTCCCAAAGCTTCTGAATATCATCAAAGTAGGGTGCAGAAATTATTCTTAGTTGTCGGGTCGAGGCAGCAGGAAGTATAATTATTTAGATTGAAGCCAGACAGGCTTTTATTATGGGGAGGAATTTATGCCACAAGTGCAAGTCTGCTGATGGGAAACACATTGAGGCTGTACTGCTCCATCTCATTACCGAGGTGGACTGGTGCACCAACACTTCCCTCCACTGTCCCGCCTTTAGTCCCAAAACCCCAGGCACACCTTGTCCCAAAACCCCAGGCACACCTTGTTCCAAAACCCCAGGCACACCTTGTCCCAAAACCCCAGGCACACCTTGTCCCAAAACCCCAGGCACACCTTGTCCCAAAACCCCAGGCACACCTTGTCCCAAAACCCCAGGCACACCTTGTCCCAAAACCCCAGGCACTGATGAAACTGAACACATTCCCCCCACTGAATCCCAAAGTCCTTTCCAAACTAACAAAGTTGAGGATCAAGAAAGAGTCTCTGAACTATCTGAGAAATACAAGCGAGAGAGAGAGCGAAAAGGGTGGCATCTCACCAAGATCCAGGCCACATGAACAGACTGCTGACTAGAATGGAAAGACAATTTATACAAACACAAATAATTGGATGGTAAGATGGAAGGACAATTAGCCCAGTAATGTAAGAGCTGCAGCCTTGTTGGATAAAAGAGAATGATCATCAGAGCATGATGATGATGTGGCTTCTAGAGCATCGGGGGGGAAATGGAATTTAGAAAAAGTCTGAATGCGTCGAGTCAATACCTTCAGCCTGATGTTGACTGACGCAGCACAAAACAAGACATGTAATAAAGGTACTAATGTGGAGGGAATACAGCTAAATAGTTTGGCATGGAACTGAAAACACTGACATGAACCAAATAAACATCTTCCCCAAGAGAACTCATCTGAAAACTAACTAGGTGGCACCCGAAATGGCATCCCCATAGGCTCTGGTCAAAAGTACTGTACCATTTAGGGAAGAGGGTGGCATCTAAGTTCTAAGGTACAACAACAGCCTCAACCAAGCCATGTGATGCTGCCAGTCACCTGACCTGGCTCTCCCATCCCAGTATGGGTCAGGGTTTAGGGGTTAAAGGTCAAGTGCCTAAATTCCTCTGTTTGTAAGAGGGCCGAGAGGGCCTCCCACCCACAATCCGGTCAGACTGCCAGGCTGCTGGCTCTGTAGGGTTTCACCAGTCAGGAATGTGGTGCTTGATGGATATGGAGATATCTCTGGACAGGTTGAACTTAACTCAGTTTCTGTAGCTGTGGCTACTCTAGCCTTGCCTAGTCCTAATCCTGCATCCCCTTTAGGCTGGGCTAGGTCTGAAATGGCATCCTATTCCCTACATAGTACTCTCCTCTCCTCCTTGTTAACTGGACCTGTGAAAAAGAGCCTCTTTTCAAGTCCAATAAAGGGTTTTATGATCAGTCATTAGGCCTCCTCCCCATGTGCTTTGTTCTCAAACACCTTGTTGTACGTTTAGTGCTGAATGTATGTATTCGCCAGCAAGCGGAATGTGTTGGCCAGAATGTAGCCTACTGGCCAGCACAGAGTACAACGATAAACACAAAGTAGAAAAAAAAAGTTATATTTTGAGCCCATTTGTTCAGTTCAAATCTAAGAACAGTGCATATTGTTGTGATGTAGTGTTGTCGTGATAATAAGTGCACGTTGATGGGAAAACTAACATACATTAGTCTAGACTAATCTGTCAGCTCTGTATAATGTTGCGGCAGGTAGCCTAGCGGTCAGAGCATTGGGCCAGTAACCGAAAGGTTGCTAGATCGAAACCCCGAGCTGACAAGGTAAAAATCTGTCGTTCTGACCCTGAACAAGGCAGTTAACACACTGTTCCTAGGCCGTTGTTCTTAATTGACTTGCCTAGTTAAATAAAGGTTTAAAAAATAAAAAAATTCAATGAACTCTGCATAACAAAGACTGGTAAATAATGGTAACATTCTACACCTCTGTGACAAACCAATCGTAAGCCTGGCTTTACAAAACGTTAATAAACACCAAACACTAGCTTTACAGAACATTAATAAGCAACATAACTCACATGTTGACGTGAGCCTATCTGAGAGAACATTCAGGGTCTTAGTTGGTGTTTGTGATGGACGACAACACGTGGCATATTACACCTCCGTTACGCAACAGTTATGATGCAGAGATGTTTGGGAATCTCAGTACCTCTGTTCACCAGGTATACTGTAGGCATCTAGGATCCCCTCTGTTCACCAGGTATACTGTAGGCATCTAGGATCCCCTCTGTTCACCAAGTATACTGTAGGCATCTAGGATCCCCTCTGTTCACCAGGTATACTGTAGGCATCTAGGATCCCCTCTGTTCACCAGGTATACTGTAGGCATCTAGGATCCCCTCTGTTCACCAGGTATACTGTAGGCATCTAGGATCCCCTCTGTTCACCAGGTATACTGTAGGCATCTAGGATCCCCTCTGTTCACCAGGTATACTGTAGGCATCTAGGATCCCCTCTGTTCACCAGGTATACTGTAGGCATCTAGGATCCCCTCTGTTCACCAGGTATACTGTAGGCATCTAGGATCCCCTCTGTTCACCAGGTATACTAGGCATCTAGGCATCTAGGATCCCCTCTGTTCACCAGGTATACTGTAGGAATCTAGGATCCCCTCTGCTCACCAGGTATACTGTAGGCATCTAGGATCCCCTCTGCTCACCAGGTATACTGTAGGCATCTAGGATCCCCTCTGCTCACCAGGTATACTGTAGGCATCTAGGATCCCCTCTGCTCACCAGGTGTCGCCTACGGGAACTAGACCCTGAATGTTCCTTCAGTTTGAGTACATTACTAAACAGACTCCTCAGAACCATGTTGGTCAGCGAGCAGTAGCCAGAGAGGAACAAACCAGCAGGTTTCTGCCAGGCTGGTGTGAGAGATTGGAGGTTAGAGGTCAGGGAGAGAGAGCGGTGAGAACATCCTCCCCCCAGGCCAGGCTTGGGCTAGCCACTGGGAGTGACCACTGGAAGAGATGTTAGTATTTAGACGTGACCCTGCTACAGACCCCTGCTAGGCCTGAACAGCCAGCTCACTGAGGAACACATGACCTCAAAGATCAAGAGCCTCCTTTAAAAACAGCAAGGGTAACCAATACTCTGGGCCAACAAACTACTCTGGCTTACGCAAACACCACTCACACAGCTAGGCTATCTATCTTCCATAGAGACAATAAAAAGGGTCTTTCCTCCACCACCACAGGAACAAAGTGACTACCCACGGACTAAACAGTGACTAACTGCTCTTACTGCAAGCATGGACCAGGGGTGTCAAACTCATTCCATGGACCGAGACAACCAGGTGAGGGGAGTTCTTCAGTGACCTTAATTCAATCAAGTGCAAGGGAGGAGCGAAAACCTGACGTGGAATGAGTTTGACATGAGGTAAAGACCATAACCACCACAGAGAGGTGTATAGAGGGTATGCAGGGCACGGGACACAGCTGCCTTTCCCATTATGTCACTGGCTGCCGTGGCTAGCCTGGCCAGAGATTACTCGAGAAATTCCCCATCCACCCATCTCCACACCAGCCACCAGAGGTGTTGCATCACCTGCAGGGAAAGGGTCAGTTAGAGGTTCTAAAACCTGTGTGATCCCGTCTGTCCGTCCAGCATCAGGGAGGTCTGAGTTGCAGCAGGAAGACTGCTGCCAAGGCATTCCTTTAACACTAACATGGAAAAAGGGAATCGCCTAGAATTTAAAATAAGCAAACATGTTTGCCACTGTAGCGGGGTCCGGGGGGAATGTTTAGGGGCCTAAGAACATCTACATAGTAGATGACAGCTAGAGTGGCCAGTGAGGGAGGACATTATTTAAGTTCCAGCTCTACCATAACAACAGAAATATCCTGTCGTCTCGCTCGTCACACACGAAGTTCAAAGAACCCAAGCAAGACCTATTAGACTGACCCCTTCCAACCACTGCTCCTCCAGAACTGGGAGCAGAGCTAGAGGCTGGAGACAGGGGAAGACAGAGGAAAGACTCTGGAGATTTGACTTTACTCAAATACTCTCAAGAGACAGACGGGCGAGGGAGGAGCTCGTGCTCCCTGAGAGTGCACAGTCAGCAGCACGGCCCTCCCCCTTCCTCCTCTCCCCCCTGCCTGTTACCACCAGACATCTGGGACCAGTTAGGGGGCTGCTGCTGAAGAGATCAGGGTGGAGAACAGGAACGGCAGCACTACGATGGAGGATTAGTCTTGTCTCCTCCTCTTTTTCAGACGCATCACATTTTTTAACACAGGTCATGGTTGCCGACTTGTCTAGTGGTTGGCGGTGGGGGGTTAAATGATAAATGGTCTCCACCCAGAGAAGTCAGAACACGTGTTGGCGGTTAATGTTCAGCGTTGTCTTACCGCTGTCCATGAGTTCCACAAGCCTTCCAGGCTTTTAGCAGTAAATTGGGAGTTCAGGACCCATATTTGACATCGGAGTTTGCCATTTAAATCAAAATGAATAAGGGGGGGGGGGACGACTCATCCTAGATCTCAGATGATCTGTGAATACAGGCTAATAGCATTGCAATTTTGTCCACTTCACATTTAAAGTAGCAGCCAAGCACAGCAGAATTTAGAAACAGAGAAGGTTGTGGGACAGATTTTGGCAGCGTATCGGAGCAGGGTGACTTAAATCACAGTGGCATGCTGGGAGTCAGGGCCACCCGTCTGTTTACAAACAAGAGATAGACTGGAAGGAGAGAGAGAACACGAAGGAATACATCTCTCCTAATAGACATCGGAGTCTGGACCTCGCCAGGGAGGGAGTTCATCTGACGGCCTCCTACTTTCCAAAAAATGGGGAAAAAAGGGATTTCTAAAAGCTTCCACAAAGGATGTCCAAAAATCTTCTTTCTAAAAAAATGACATATTTAGAGCTCATGGCCATCTTAGTCCACTAGAGCGTGAGAGTGAGGGGAGAGATGGTGCATTGGGGACAGATGTTATTTGAACCACAACAGCAGGAGACTGCTGCCGTTTCTAGCCTGCTACAATAGAGCTTTAAGCTTTAGGAAGAGAGACAGCGCTATAGAGTAGGAAGGGACAGATAGAGACAGCACTACAGAGTAGGAGTCAGACAAAGCACGCCGACAGAGGACAGCTACATTAGCGAGAGCTTCAGACTCTTTAGTCCTTTAATAATGTTTAACCTGCTCCGGATTGAAAGATTAGATTCCTATTCGATCTGGTTCACACTGTTCATTACAAGAGAACATGTATGTGTCCTTAGTGGATACATTAGAAGTAATTTACACTGATCCAGGCTGAAGAGGAGTAACCTAATAAAGTAGACTCACAGAGCTGTATTAGTCATAGACAGCCTCATTTAGACTGTAAATCAAGGGCATCATTGGATGTTGGATGTTCCAGTAATGATATCAGAATGGTTTATTAGTTCAGGGGAGGGGGTGAGAGGGCGTGCCATTTGATTAAAGTGCCCAATAATGGAGTTTCCTAAACACCAAAGAGAAGTCTTTCCACCACTGTCCCAATGAGACATCTACCTGGGCAGCATGGGAGGGGAAGGAAGAGGGCCCACTGATAAACTCAGTGTGGGGGTCAATGAGGGTGTACCGATGATCCCATCCCTGCCTCGACACTAGATACAGCCTCTCCCTGGCCTGGTCTGGTCTGGCCTAGCCTGACCTCTCTCCACCCCCTCACCAGCCTGGCTGTCTCTGTCAGTGAGCAGAGCCAGACCTCCTAAACCTAACCTCCTCATAACCCTCTCTCTAATCTCCCCAGGTTCTGGGTAACAACTAACAGGTCCTGAGAGAAGTTAGGATAAGGACTGTACCCCCACCGACAGACACCCCCATCTCTCTCTATCCCCATCCAACATCTCCTGTGACCCCACTTCTCCCCCTCATCAGAGAGGATCTGGGGAGTCTGACTACCATCCCACATGGTGCTCTATACCCAGTAGGGATTCATTTTTGCCCGAAAATTTACCATGTTTTAATACCGGGAATAATTAATATTTATCCCGAGAGTCCCGGGAAATTTAAAGGGTTTAAAACCAAAATATGGTCACAATTCTAGGGTTCTCCCAAAGTAAGGATTGGCTGTGCCACTATGTGAAGATTTCAACGTAAATGAAACTGATATTTAGTAATGAGATTAACTACCTTTGAACAACAATGACATTGTTGTGAATTGCCAAACAGGTCTTTCATAAATTCAGAGCTTTATCATGTTCCTCAATTAATTCAGCAGTCGGTTATCTCGACACAGAGAGTACTCCGGGTGCACCAAGAGTACTCCTATAGCGTTACAGAATCTCTCACACACTTTGTCAAATTACCAAAGTTGCTAAACTTGCTAGAGAACCTCCTTCAAATGAATGAGCTCATGAATAAACAGTGAGACCAAGAGTGGAAATCGTTTAAATAGCAAGCTCTTAACGGTGACCAACTCAGTTTTAACAATATTCATAACTACTCTCATAGGGTTTGTTGATCACATGCATGGGTGAGAGACATGCGTTGATAATGCAACCTATGGATTACAGAATAAAGTTAGGAATTTTCATGCGCGACAGGAGTCATGATTTTGGGGTTTCAGTGGCATTGGGACTGAATAGAAAAATAGTCTAGGCTCTAGGACAATAGAATTTTCCTTCATGTCTCTCTGAATTGTTAACGGTAGTGTATTGTGCATAGGCCGATCACATTTGTGACTGTCTGAAGTCACAATGACAGATCAGAGGCAAACATGGGCTATTACTGTAGAGGTTTCTTGTAGGGTTTATTAACTGCATTTGGGTCACGTGTGTAGTCGACAGTGTCCATTAAGCGTGCGCTTTGAATTTATGGCGACTTTGTGGCTTCCGTGCTACAACCGGTTTGGATAATGTGCCCTTTTATTGTTTTGCTAATCTGCTACTGCACATGTGTATTTTGAGGAATTGCATTCGTGTGACATAGGAGGAAAATGATTTCCGGGTCTTTTTTCTGAAAATGTGGAGTGTTACCGGGACAGGATCCTGGTTACCGATGTTAAACCTAATACCCAACCTGTCCAAGCACAACAATCCAGGTTGACATTCACATACCAGCTCTTCTAATGTACACTGGCAAACACACACGACTCATACTGGCAAACAAAAACTCACGTACTAGTGAGAATCACACCAGCGGCCAAGTGGAGTTGGGACTTCACCGCGGCCTATTAACTTGTGGTTTTCATGTCAGGCACAGGGAGAAGTGAACTAGTACGTATCATTAAAACGATGGTAGGGGAGGAGGAACGGGAAAGAAGGGATTTGGACGGGTAATTGCAGTCTAATGGTGGCAAAGATTCATGTTTCATCCACCATTAAAGAAAGACAACACACACACACACACACACCTAATGCTGATTAGGGTTTAATTCAACCACAGTAAAACTGCTTTCACTATGATTCCCTCAGTGATGCATCTTATTCAGTGGTTGACAAGAATATGAAATTCAATTTACTGTATGTAAATCACATCTCCATAACAACGCGAGATAATCTGATAATATCCTGCGTATGTAAAGTTCTACTGTGCAGAGCATATGGTTCATTATGTTCCTTAGCCATAATACTGTATCACATTGTGAAATTCCCCTGTTTACATTGTGTAAGACACAGAGGATGGTTCTGTCCACACGGGGCAGTGTCAGCCTCTCCTCCCCAGTTGAGGCTCACCGTCCCTAGGTGTTGTTGGGTAACCGTTAGGCAGGCTGCATGCTGGGACAGGCCCGGGCTAGAACTACACCTGAAACAACAACAGGACTGGTCTGGAGCTCTGCTGCTACACCTGAACCATCCACACCTTTGTACACAACCAGACTGCTTCCTGTGTGCTTCTCAAGTGTCAGGTTCTCCACTCCTGCATGCCTCGTGCCAGGCTCCACTGACTCTGTTTGTAGACGATGACACACACTAACGAGATCCTACCCTGCCCAGATCTCAATTTCTCCAACAAAGCAAAAAAGTTCAATATAACAATTTTCCTACAATGGGCCCCCTGAGATAATATCACAGGTCCACCTGTACCTGAATACCTAAGACCTGATTTTGGACCAGTGAAGGCCTCTACTTTAAAAGTCAGGACTGCTAACAACAGCAATAAGACAGGAACACAAATTGTACTCAATAAATGGATGTATTATAATGTAGCATCAGAGCTTCCCCAGATTGCTGAGCCAAACTTCTGTATGATCAACTGAAGCGCTTCCAGTCTAGCTGTCAGTATCGATCGTCTACAAATCTAAACGATTCATATTGTCTACAGGT
This sequence comes from Oncorhynchus nerka, assembly GCF_034236695.1. Taxonomy (NCBI): domain Eukaryota; kingdom Metazoa; phylum Chordata; class Actinopteri; order Salmoniformes; family Salmonidae; genus Oncorhynchus; species Oncorhynchus nerka. Next base: position 68,834,432 of record NC_088399.1, on the reverse strand, counting down.
CTAGTCTCCACAAGTCATCTGAGAAGAGTTGGAGCTCATTTCTCCTCCCGCCATCCCATTGCCCTGAACGGTTGAACTGCTGATCTGGCCTGATTGGCCAAAAGCCCAGATGTTTGTAAAGGGGCCGTCTCCTCCATCCTTCCTTCTCTCCCTTTCTCCCTCTGTGTGTCTGTCTGCTGTCTGTCTGCTGTTATTGGGGTGCAGTCACACAGACAATAAGAGAGGTCTTAAATCATAGACCTCCTGTGAGCAAAGGACCCCAGAGAAGGATAGGGATGTTTATATTAGGTACACAAGGGATGGGAGTATGCTTAAACAACTCAAATTGTTATCCTCTAAAATATATTTTCTGCAATATGACTAAAGAGGTTGGGCATCATTGTTTTATTTCAAAAGTGAATGTGCAGGTCTGTCACCTGCCTGCATGTCCCAGCTCAGCCAATATATTTGTGATTGACAGCTCTCCTGATCCACTGCAGCCAATCAAACATTGAACAAGTGCCTCCCTGGTCCTTGTGGGGTGGGGGAGGTTAGAGTGAAGGGGGGGGGGTATGGCACAGCAGGCTGTCTCATTGTTTTACAGCACGATGACCTATATATGCCTCTTCTTTGAACACATTCTAAAAACTCAGCTTAATTGTTCCTTTACTTCCCCTTCAGCGGATTCAGCACCCCCCAACCACCAACCGTGGACTAGAAGCCCATACTAAAGTCCGAAGAGTGTTGTAAGCCTGTTCATACTTAATCTATTCATAACACCATTTGGAGATCAGCGAAACAAGGACAAACGGAGAATCAGAATTTAACATGCTATCGCCAAGGTGATCCAGAATAAAGCAGATGAACAATCACACCCTGTAGAAAACACCCTGTAGAAAACACCCTGTAGAACACCCCATCTGACTGCAAGTCACAACTGAGCCTTTCTAGGAAAAACAGATATTTTACTTGTGCCCAATGAATCGCTGCATCAGGGCTAATCATGTTAGTTCACTGAGAAGGGGTGGAGGGGGAGAGGCTGTAGCGGGGGAGAGGCTGTAGCGAGAGAGCCCCCACAGCAGGGCTTGATCAGGCAAAGTGAATTTGGGACCATGCAGATATGTTTTTCTTTCTTCCATTGCTTCATAGACTAGATATTGACTGCCGTCAACATGTACACAGGGCGGCTGGTCTTGTGGATGAAGATGTGATGGCTTTCAGGTGACGGGATATGCGGATCCCTACATGCTAGGTATCGGGCAATACTGCAACAAATACATGTGGACCTCCCTAAATAACCAAATCTAAGCTTCGTAGAGCAATTCTGTTCTTCTAATTCCGTGTTTCATGGGCCATACCATACTTCTGCTTCCCAGACAGACCAGCGTATTGCTGGGTGTTTGGTGTTGTGAGTAGATGAGGAGGAGAGGCCCTCCTTAGTAATTATGTCCTCCAGAAATAAATGGTGGCACGGGAGGCAGTGGCGATGTTTAGAACACAACAACTCTCCCTGCACCGCTCCGTTGACTCTCGCACTACTTTTTCCTCACAGCTCAAACCCATTAAAAAGGCAGTTAACCCACTGTTCCCCGGTAGGCTGTCATTGTAAATAAGAATTTGTTCTTAACTGACTTGTCTAGTTAAGTAAAAGGTTACATTAAAAAAAAAGGTTTATTTTTTATGTTTTCAATAGCTGTTGGGACTGTTAAAGGCCCAGTAGTACATGTAGCTGTGCTGCCTGAGAGAGAAATGGGGATGATTATATATTGCTACAGAACTCATCTCTCTGTTGCCCAGTCATCAAACACCACAGGATTCTACAGGGAAAGAGATATTCATGTTTCCAGCTTTCCAGAATGATTTAGAGAGAGACCGTTTTTTTGTGTGGGAAAGACAAGAAAAATGCTGAAAGCAAAAGTTAACCTTAATATAGTCTTACCACAACAGAAATAGACTGGTTGGTTAACAAAATGTGAGAACTAGAATAAAGGACGTCATCTCAGCACAGCACTCGACAGGAGACGAGGCATGTCCGTGCCAATTTACAGTGAATGCAGCGAGACTTTAAAACAAGATAGAGAAGGAACTAGGTTAAGGGCACCATAATCTCCACGCAAGCACACACACACACACACACACAGCCTTGTCCTACAGTAGATCAGTAATTAGAGGAACTAGAGAGAGCTGGTCTCTAGTTTGCATAGATACACTGCCTGCTCCCATCCTAACCTCTCCTCTGCTCAAACAGCCCGCAGACAAAGTACACTAAATGCTTCCCTCCCCAACCAGCACCCACAATGAACCTCTTCCAGGGTTCGCCCAGCACAGGGATAGTTCTCTCCTAAACCACATGTGACTGGGTCGGGTCCAGAATCCACTAAACACAGCCTGGCTGGGGCTATAAACAATGATAGCCTCGCTCTAGGCTTAACCTCCCCTCCTTTACCCGGTCTAAAAACATACACTCATGGTTGAAGCTGCTGCAGGGTTGGAAGGAATAGGTAGACAGCTATTTACAGAGCTGACAGAAAGGGTTTGGTGGTGGTTGTTAAACTGTTAGTCTCCGGAGAACTGCAGCCATATTAATCACAACAGGTCGTATAGGCTAACATGTATTGGTACAGAAACAGTCTCAGATTATGTGGGAGAGAAACTCACACAGGAATCATGGCGGTGTGTCTGGAAACATAGGTTGTGGGAGCTGACACAGCGAGGCCTGACACAGCGAGGCCTGGCCTGAGGCCTGACACAGCGAGGCCTGACACAGCGAGGCCTTTTCAAAGCCGGTCATTAAACAAAACGAAGCAGGGAGAGAGAAAAAAAAAACACCTCCAAGTTTGCCAAATACAACAGACGTTTAGAGTTGAATTAAAGTGAACACCCTCCTCCCTCCACTCTAGTGTAGGGATCAGAGAGAGAGGATGGGAAGGAGTGTGTGTGATCTCAGGAGCAGACAGGGGAGAGAGGCGACCAGGAAGGAGGTATCCAAGGAGGGGGGGGATTAATAAAGGAAGGAGTGCAGATTCCTCCCACCAATCCTCCACACGTCTGCTCTCATCCCAACCATCCCTGCTCCCGTGAAACTCCTAAACAACAAGCAGCTGCTGTGTTGTTGCCATGAACGTATAATGATATAACTCTACAAACAACCATTAAACTACAAAACAACAACAAACACCAAGACACAAACAGGGGAAATCAGAGTAAAGCCATGGAGGAGAAGAACTTGCCTGTGTAAACTAAACCAAACTATTTGGCCCCTGTTAATGGGAAGAGCAGGGGTGAAGGAGGGGGAGGTGAGGCACGACTGAGACACTAACAAGTGGGTTGACTTAGGGCCCATCTAAACTAAAGATAATGGTCCTGCTACAACAGAGCCCGGCGGACAGAGAGGGCATGTCCCAATCAGGCATGGTGCTACCCCTCCATGCTGCTCCTAGCAGGTAGCTACAGTGCCATCACACTCCAACTACTGCTCTCTCTCTCTGAGGAGCACAGGAGAAAAACGACCCCTCTTCCACACACACTAACCACTTTTTAACTGCTCTGGCCATGCAACCATACAAATCTTAGATGAGATAAACTAGACATGGTCCAGGAACACACAAAGGACAGCCTACTACCAGAAGCAGGCAGGATAACCAAATATACTGTAGAGGTAAGCCAAATACAGACCTGCTATGAAACCAATAGGAACAGCATGTTGGTCTGTTCATCTGCAGCCAGCCAGTGTCCCCCCTCTCTGGGAGTTATTTGTCCAGTATGGTGCTGTGATGCTCAGACTGTCTCCCCTCTGGATATGACTGGGATTACCAATGACCCAGACAGGGCTGTCTGATGTCTGACAGCAGACGGGACTAGCCTAAACCTGCAGAGGCCATTCTCTCCCTTTCGACTCACCCTCTTTCTCAGAACGGTCATACTGTCAGCTTCAGCACTTTCACCAAAGTGAGAGGAAAGAAACCTAACACTGGGGAGTGGGGGAGGGGCACAGGGGTGGAGGGGCTACTGACAGCTGGTTCCTTCCTCCCCTTTCAAGAGCCTGTCTGTTTGTCCAGAGCAACATGTGGACCAGGTCATACATATGGACCCATTTCAGAACCACTCTATCCCAAACAGAACCAGGCTTTTATCCCTGCAGAGCATTCAGACATCGGAAATGCATTAACTGTAGGGATGCACCATATTATTTTTTAAATAACAATATACATTTTATTTTATTTTAAATATATATATTTTTTAATAAGTCAAAATAATAATAAAACTTAAGCTAAAAATGCCAACATCAGTATCAGCCAGCTAGTTTAACACCAATGTTAAAAACCGCTGTAAAAGCTACTGTGCGTACCTATATAACGTAGGTACAGGACGTAATGACGCCACGTAAAATGTTGCGCTACACCTGCAACACAGCATTCCTAACCTAGCCCACAATGTCTGCTGTGTGGAAAGAGCAGTCAACAAGTCCAGCAGTCATTTGAAAAAGTGTAAGAAAGTTTCAGCTTGACAACTCGAATGCGAAATCCATCAAAGCCAAGATAATGGAATTCATTGCCCTTGACAACCAACCGTTCTCTGTTGTGGGTGATGTTGGCTTCCGATGCCTGGTCGAGCACCGGTACACACTACCAAGTGTGCTATTTTTCAGATGTTGCCCAACCGGAGTTACACATCGTAATAGCGTCACTGCATACATACTATAAAACGCGGTTTGGGTCTTTGCGTGTCAAAAAATATACAGTAGCAATGTCAAAGCTGTACAAAAAAAAAGTCTGCAGACACCGGCCACGAACGATGTGTTTACAATACCGCGTTGGTAATAAAGCATAATTTGTTCGACCGCAACTTCTGGGGTAGCTAGCTTTAGCTTGGTAGCTAGTTTTAGCTTGGTACCTAGCTAGCGCCAGTACAACCAGCCTGAAAACAATGACCAGTAGAAACTGCAGTCATTTTCATTATTCTTAGCAATGATTTAGGAATCCTTGTGAGTAAGTATTAGCTAGTTTGCCACTTGTTGTTCGCCTATTGAAATTGAACTTCAGTTCATGAAAATAAATATCTAGCCAGCTACTTAACCCTGTTGCCCAAAGCGAACATTATAAGCAGCCAGCTAGCTTCATCTGGCTAGTGAGGCTTGACCGGACTTGGTTATGAGTTGTGAAGCTAGCCTCAATAAGGATTAGGCACAATAGTGGAATTTGCGGTTTGCCTTCAAAATAAAAGTATGTCATTGACAGTGAATACAAATAGTAGAATTATGACATACTTTAATGTTGAAGACTAACAGCAAAGTCCACATTGTGGCTAATCCTTATTGTGGCTAGCTTCACATAGATGGGTCCAACCACCATTAATCAAATAAGAACTGTCTTATAAATTAGGGTTATTTTAGATGACACCAAGCTATATATAGTTAGCTAAACAGCATTCCATAGAAATCCTGGTTAAGAATGAAACGACTGAACAACGAAACAGCACAGCAAGTAAGTGAAAGAAATAGGTTTTGATTATGCTTTACTGGTAATGGGGACATATGTAAAATGCCAACAAAATATTTTTTGGGTCAGTGTGGTGTGTAAGTAACCTTTATTAAACTAGGCAAGAACAAATTCTAATTTACAATGACAGCCCGGACGACGCTGGGACAATTGTGCACCACCCTATGGGACTCCCAATCACAGCCGGATGTGATACAGCCTGGATTTGAACCAGAGACTGTAGTGATGCCTCTTGTACTGAGATGCAGTGCCTTAGACTGCTGCGTCCGTGTGTGCATCCGTGTGTGTTAACTATTTAACTGTGCTAGAATGCTTAAAAAGGCTGCAAAAATGTAAAAATAAATCGTTATCGTTTTTTTGGGCAAGGAAAATATTGGATAACGGTATCGGTCAAAAATGTAATATCGGTGCATCACTAATGAACTGTGCATTAGACCTGTCTCATTGTCCATCTCCTGCTCAGATTCTTTTTTATTTCAAGTCAACGTGGCCCTGACAGCAGGCCTCTACTTTCATGCTGTAGCCGTTCTTTTGTCCTCTGGAAGGGAGCCATGGCAGATAATACAAGGGTTGCTGCAGTCCTCTCCTCTGGCCAGGCAGCATGTGAGTTGCATAATCCAGTAGCACACTTACATAAGGCCTGGAGAGGAGGAGAAAGGCAGAACTCTTGCATGAATAAATACTACATTAAACTAATCAGACATCTAATCCGAGCTCAGCACAGGAGTGACATCCCTAACCCTGCTCTGCTGTCACTGTTCTGTCTGGGGGGGGGATAAAGGGCTAATGCTATATGACTCTACACCCTGGTTCAAAACGCTCAGAGGGCACAGCTTTGTTCACTACACTGGTGGAGAGGTGAAAACACGTCTGTCAGGTGTGCGTCTCGTCAGGAGGAGTCTCCAGTACAATGACGGTGGTAACAAATCGTGGTCCTGTTCCAGGGAGCGTTCTCTGAAGCCCCGTCGTCATGAAAGGTCTGGGTGGACCAGATGTTCAGACAGTACCCCGTGGTTGGCTGCTGTGGTAGACAGACACAAATAACACCCAGCCTTCATAAGAGGGATGCATTGACAGACTAATGGTGCAGTGAAGCTACAGGCAGGATTTTTTGTTTTTGGTGGGGGGCTACACCTGGGGGAAAGGAGACATGTTGCTAACAGAGACGTGCTAAATGCCAAAAGGACACTCCAACAATAACACATTATCGTGATGAGAAGGAGAAACTTATGGATCTAAGAAAAACAATGTCACGGAAGATTAACTATGGATCAAATTAAAATCTAAAATGGCAATAACAATTTTACTTCCATCTCATTACGAGTTCGAATTAGATCTCATCTGAGGGGTTATTTGTCAGTCTGGGCCTTCTCTAGGTCTCTAGCTGGCCAATACAGTCTGCAGTCTTGGCTCTCCATCTCAGACATCTGTTGGGACTTCAGACACTGGTCTGGTCCTCTCTGGGGAATTAAATTATACTTACTGTAGAGGGATGTTTGTTGCGACACTTTGTAAAGCACCACCACACTTTGATTAGCAATTAGAGAAATATAACAAAGCAGCTGGTTCACTCAGTCCAGTTCACTGTCCCACAGCAGGGTTCTGTTGCAGTGTGTATGACATTCCTCTATTCAGACCATGCCAAGTTACATTCCTCAACAACCGATTTATGCTTGAAATAGAGTCTATACACCGAGTATACATTCGTCAGGGCATGGACTCTACAAGGTGTCGAAAACGTTCCACAGGGATGCTGGCCCTCGTTGACTCTAATGTGTCCCACAGGTTTGTCAAGTTGGCTGGATGTCCTTTGAGTGGTGGACCATTCTTGACACACACAGGAAACTGTTGAGTGAAAAACCCAGTAGCGTTGCCATTCTTGACACAAACCGGTGCGCCCGGGTCTCAATACCATACCCCGTTCAAAAGGCACTTACATTTTTTGTCTATCCCATTCAACCTCTGAATGGCAGACATACACAATCCATGTCTCAAGGCTTAAACATCCTTCTTTAACCCGTCTCCTCCCATTCATCGCCACTGATTGAGGTGGATTTAACAAATGACATCAATAAGGGATCATAGCTTCCACCTGGATTCATCTGGTCAGTCATGGAAAGAGTGTTCTTAATGTTTGTATACTCAGTGTAATTACAATAATACTTTCCCTGAACGTCTGCTGTGCAAACAACTCAATACACGTTTGAGTCTAAAAGCAGCAAAAAACAATAGTAACAATTGGTTCACTATGATGGACTGAATTTTAGTTCTCCTTGCCACATTAAAAGCTGCAATATCTAACTTTTTGGGCGACCTGACCAAACCCACATAGAAATGTGTGTGTGTTATAGATCTGTCACTCTCATTGAAAGCAAGTCTAAGAAGCTATGTTCTATGTGCGCTAGTTCTATGATTCCGGCTCCTAAGTTTAGTTTTGTGTCTTTAACTTTCGGTTTTGTACACCAGCTTCAAAACAGATGAAAACACAATATTTTTGGTTATGGAGAATATATTTCACAGTGGTTTGGATGGCACAATGATTCTCTACAGTATCCGTGCTTGCTTCGTCACAAACTGAAATTCTGACTATTCGAATTTTTGCAACCAGGAAATGGCGAAGAGATTTCTACAATAGTTCAACCACATTTAACGCTTAAAGATGCACTAAGAGTTCAACTTAAAATGTTGCTAAAGCAGTTTCCTTCTGACAGCCAGTACTGTGCATTTGTACTAAAACAAGGGAGACACTGTTTCGCTAACACTATTATCAGTCTAGTGTCCCAGGCGGGTTTCTAGAAGGTTAATCAGGTTATGTACCCATAACACCACATGTTAAACAAGCTACACCGCCACCGAGACGACCTTGGCCTATATCACCCACCTCCTAGATCCCAACTTCCCAGTATTTATTTAAACTGTGGGTTTTGCGAAATAGGTGCTCTTGTCTGTTTAAAGTTCAGTCTGTTCAGCACTGGCATTGTCTTTAAAAAAAATGTTGTTGGGGATGTATTGGACATTTACAATAGCTTTCAGCTAGACGAGGCAAACTTGACATTGACAGTCCTCATGGTTAAATTTGAGGAGTACTTTGTATCAAGCCAGAACATCACGTTTGACAGATGTTTCTCTAATGATCAGAAACAGGGAGTCAGTTGACCAGTACTTGGCAGAGCTGAACACACTGAGCATAACATGTGAGTCTTCAGATTTTCACTAGTGAAAGAGGATGGTCTGTGGCATACTTGATAATTGACTCAAGGAGAGATTGCTGCATGAGCAAGATGTAACTTTGGATAAAGCAGTGAATGTGTCGAGCAGCTGAATCCACCAGAGCACAAGCTAAAGAGCTGCGCAGGGATGAGACGTCAGTGCATGCAATACAAAGAGAGGAGCCACACACACACAAAACAAAAACAACCAAAAGAGAAAAATCTAAATACCACATGTGGAAAATGTAGAGTTATCCACAAGCCCAAAAATTGCCCTGCATATGGCAAATTATAGAACAACAAAAGCTGAATGGATTGTGCCACTGACTGCGAATTAAACTAGAATACCAATCAAGCCCGATACTGGAGCTCAGGTAAACCTGTTGGTGCTGGATGACAACAAAACACTGAATGTGAAGAGCAAAATACACCCTATGAAAATCATGGTTACTAGTTAGAGTGAGGGGAAAAAGTATTTGATCCCCTGCTGATTTTGTACTTTTGCCCACTGACAAAGAAATGATCCATCTGTAATTTTAATGGTAGGTTTATTTGAACAGTGAGAGACAGAATAACAACAAAGGTTTGAGGTTCGAGTTGCCAAACGTCAGCCTCAAAACCTTAAATGACTCTGAGAAGATCTGCAAAGAGGAGTGGGACAAAATCCCTCCTGAGATGTGTGCAAACCTGGTGGCCAACTACAAGAAACGTCTGACCTCTGTGATTGCCAACAAGGGTTTTTCCACCAAGTAGTAAGTCATGTTTTACAGAGGGGTCAAATATTTATTTCCCTCATAAAAATGCAAATCAATTTATAAAATTTGACATGCATTTCTCTGGATTTTTGTTGTTGTTATTCTGTCTCTCACTGTTCAAATAAACCTACCATTAAAATTATAGACGGATCATTTCTTTGTCAGTGGGCAAACGTACAAAATGTAAGAAATATTTCCTTGTGCCTTGTAATTCCATTATCAAAATCCCACTCATCTTTAAGATATTTTCTAGTTTATCTCCCTCATGAGAGGATAATGAAAGTTCATAAGTAACAAGTAATGGTAGACCTACCAATGACTTGCAGTGATTTAACCGATTTCAATTTTGTTTATTAATTATTAAGTGATTAAAATTCAGAATAATAAAATACATTTTAAAACATTAGTAACACCAACTGACATTTACTCCTGAGGTACTGACCTGTTGCAACCTCTACAACCCCTGTGATTATTATTTGACCCTGCTGGTCATCTATGAACGTTGGAACATCTTGAAGAACGATGTGGCCTTAATGGCCATGTACTCTTATAATCTCCACCCAGCACAGCCAGAAGAGGACTGGACACCCCTCAGAGTCTGGTTCCTCTATAGGTTTCTGCCTTTCTACTTTGTAAGGAGTTTTTCCTATCCACTGTGCTTCTACATCTGCATTGCTTGCTGTTTGGGGTTTTAGGTTGGAATCTGTATAGCACTTTGTGACATCTGCTGATGTAAAAAGGGCTTTTTAAATACATCAGATTGAGTAACAGAATTACTACAAGTGAATTGGCTACAATGGGAAATTGGTCACAAACCACAGTTGGGTCACCTGCTACTGTCCTCCCTTCCACTGGCATACTATGTTCAGCTCATAGCAGTTCTCTTTGTCTTTCTGTTGTCCTTCAGTAAAACCAAGAGTGTTAAGAGTCTGGAGAACCCATCCCTTGCGAGCTCTCTCTCTCCAGTTAATGTCACCTCTCCCAGCTCTTACTGAAACCTACCCATGAGCCCCCTCTCTCTCCAGTTAATGTCACCTCTCCCAGCTCTTACTGAAACCTACCCATGAGCCCCCTCTCTCTCCATTTACTGTAACCAGCATCCTCACCCACTGAGCACCGACCAACACCGGACGTCCATGGACATTGAAAAGTAGTTGAAATTTGGTCAGTTCACCCTGGCCTTGTTGTTAAAGTCCACAGACGGACTGGACCAATCATAGACGTATGTTTCACAAGTTTGGACAATACAGTAAGCAGAGCACAGCAGAGGACAGTCCAATACAGCAAAGAAAGAGTACAGTAAAGTATAGTATAATGTACTATACTCTACTCTGTTAGATTGTATTCCCCGGAACCCTACTCTGCTCTGCTGCGCTGTCCAAACTTGTGAAACATGACTTTTGGAGAATCTCATTCATATCCATAATTATGCATTTCTGTGTACTACAGATCAGGGACCCGTGATGTAATTCCATTACTGTAATTCCGTTACTGGGGGTAAATCCACTTCACTTACTGTAGATCAATAACCAAAAACAATTTTTTCTATGTGTCATGTTAATTCAATGTGTCATGTTAATTCGGAGCAGATGCCTCCCGAGTTGCACAGTAGTCTAAGACACTGCATTGCAGTGCTAGCTGTGCCACTAGAGAACCTGATTAGAGTCCAGGCTCTGTCGCAGCCGGCCGTGACCTGGAGACCCGTGGAGCGGCGCACAATTGGCCCAGCGTCATCCGGGTTAGGGGAGGGTTTGGTTGGCAGGGATGTTCTTGTCCCATCGTGCTCTAGCGACTCCTGCGCAGGCCGGGCGCAATGCACTCTGACACGGTCGCCAGGTGTACGGTGTTTCCTCCCACACATTGGTGCGGCTCGCTTCCCGGGTTAAGCAGGCATGGTGTCAAGTAGCAGTGCGGCTGGGTTGGGTTGTATTTCGGAGGATGCAAGGCTCTCGGCCTTTGCCTCTCCCGAGTCCGTACGGGAGTTGCAGCGATGAGACAAGAGTGTAACTACCAATTGGATACCACGAAATTGGGGAGAAAAGTAGGTAAAAGTACATTTCGGAGCAGATATTTAACAGAGTTTTTGGCAAACGTGGTCGCATAAAGACCGGAGGGAGATTTTACCAAAATTCTGTTCCCAAAGTTTACATCACCACAGCTCTTCCACTAAATTCTTTTTGATACATTTTACTGTGGAAATTTTTAAAAGTAGTCCTTGTGCATAGAGTTGTATAATTTGTTAAACGTTGAAATTCTGTTATTGTGGAACTGACCCAATGCAAAAAAACAATCTATGCTCTGCATGTATACCAGTGGTAGCAACAGGTGGCCCGTGACGCAAAAATCAGCCAGCGAGTCATTTATTTTGGTCCCCCAAAGTTGTTTTGTGTGTATAGAAAGGTAGGTAGGTAGATAGATATAACTATCTATAAAATCACCAGGAATTTAGCTTTAAAAAATGAGTTCAATTTAGGAAATCTAACTATTCCCATGAATATATATATATTTTTTTTAAAGACATGTGATCAGGTCTGTATGTAATCAAGGTACATCGCCTTCAGAAAGTGCCAATACCCCTCACCTTTTTCCACATTTTGTTTGAATTTAAAAACGTTCTGTCACTGGCGTACACACAATACCCCATAATGTCAAAGTCAAATTGTTTTCAACATTTTTACAAATGATTCAAACATTTATATTTGTAATGTCTTCAGTCAATATGGCAAGCCTAAATAAGTGCAGGAGTACACATTTGCCTAACAAGTCACATAATAAGTTGTGTGGACTCACTCTGTGTGCAAGTGTTGAACATGAGTTCTGAATGACTACTTTTTGTCCTGAATACAAAGTCGTGGTAATATTAGATTTACCCCAAACATGTCTGAGTACCCCTCTCCATATTTTCAGGCATAGTGGTGGCTGCATCATGTTATGGGTATGATTGTATATCTTTTTTTAATGTTATTTAACTAGGCAAGTCAGTGAAGACGGCCTACCCCGGCCAAATTCTCCCCTAACCTGGACGACGCTGGGCCAATTGTGCATCGCCCTATGGGGCTCCCGATTACGGTCGGTTGTGATACAGCTCGGGCTCGAACTCAGGTCTGTAGTGACGCCTTTAGCATTGCAATGCAGTGCCTTAGACAGCTGCGCCAGTCGGTCCCTATTAAACTCCCCATTACTTAATGATACAAAATAAACGGCATGGAGCCAAGGGGCAAAATCCTAGAGGAAAACCTGGTTGTCCGTTTCCCACCAGACACTGGGAGATGAATTCCCCTTTCAGCAGTATAATAACCTAAAGGACAAGCCCAAATATACACTGGAGATGTTCACCAAGACAGTGAATGTACCTGTGTGGCCGAGTTACAGACTATCTATATCTGCCTGAAAACGGTTGTCTAGCATTGATCAAAAACAAATGTGACAGAGCATGAAGAATTTTGAAAATAATAAATGGGCTTACCCTGAAAGACTCTCAGCTATAATCACTGTCAAAGGTGATTCTAATTTGCATTGACTGAGAGGGTCGAATACTTATCTATAGTGATAGTGTTTCATTTTTCATGATTTTTCTGACTTGATCTGACTTTTTTACAAAGGTTAGAATTTTTCTTCCACTTTGACATTGAGTATTTTGTCTATAACATTTACCAAAGAAATGACATTTTATCCCCACTTTGTAACACAGCAAAATGTGTGAAAAGGGTTGTGAATACTTTCTGAAGGCACTGTATGCAATTATTATTTTCAAATACAATTTATTTTTGATCAATTTGCAGTGTACAAATTATTATAATTATGTTCCGGCCCCCACGACTTTTCACTCTGACAAAAATCATCCCACAGCTGAATCTATTTGCCTACCCCTGATACACACCATGAGTGCCAGCTATTTCATTCTGTATTTATAATGCAATTTGAATCCATTTGCATCGTGGCAAAGATTTTTATTAAAAAGTTACAACTCACAGGTTGAACCTTAACCCTATGCAGCAATTATCAGATTGAGCTCCATTAGAAGTGGTCATGCCAGAGCTGGTCTAAAGAGGAGGCCAGACTAAGGCCGCATCCACAATGACTCCCTATTCCCTATAGGGCCCTGGTCAAAAATAGTGAATTATATGGTAAACAGGGTGACATTTCAGAGACAACCTAAAGCTCCACCACTGCAGAACCAGGGAGGCCAGACAAAGCTCCACCCCTGCAGCTCTCTGACCCAGAGCTAATGTGAGTGACCAGCAGGCTCCACATGACTGGACAGCTACAATTACACCCACACCATCATCTCAGACAGGGAGCCTGAATACAGGCATGCTTTCCCACTACTCCTTTCCCCTCTGTCCTCATACTCACGCTGTATCTTCCAAAGCTCCCGAACTGTAACACTAGAATAGACTGTTCCAGAGTTCGACTGTCTCTGCTCTATACGTCTACAGGACAATCCTAATACTGTTGCCCCTCCGTAATCAGCTTACTAGGAGGCCACAGCTTCCCCATCTCTGCACTTCATTAATCAGGATTTTGCAAACAGACGTGGCTCCAGTAACAGGATTAGTCAATTATGCAAAAGGAATCATTCCAATCTCCCTGGATCTCCCTGTTAAACAGGAAAATACTGCATGCCAGCAGGTGGAGAACGATCCTTAACCCGCTCTTCCTCAGTCCGATGTTGATTGTCCTACAACCTCATAACTCACTGAACAACGGAGAGCACAGGAAGGATGGGTGAAAGCCAGATGCAATGATGCATGTGGCTACTGACTGAGCCCTCTAAACTGCCGACAGGCCTGGTTACCGGCCAGAGAGAAAGACAACCTTGTAAAAGCAGCAGCAAGGTCTCCACACTCACATGGGGGAGGGGTTGGGGAAAGGTAGGGGGTGGGGCGGTGAGTTCAAATTAAACCAGGAGGAAGTGGGCCCTTTGCAGGGCTCTTACAGGTTCAGTTCCCCCCTGGACTCAGATTAGTCATTACCCAGAGATCTGAGGGTCTTAGTGGGTCCCGGGCGGAGGGGAGAAGTGCACCTGTGCAGCAGCACATCAAATGGGTCCTTGTCATGGCAGTGGACCATGGAGGTGATCTAGTGACCACCCTACCCTGGCCCCAGGGGCCTCATCTGACTTTATGTCTCTACTCTGATTGGCTGGGTCCGAGGTCATGTGGTGGGAGAGAGAAGACTATAAATTGAGACAGTGAGGGGTTCTGGGCTTTGGAACTCAATTGTCAGGGACATTTACCTGCTCTGTTCAGTCTTATAAACCCATTCCAGAGTTTCACTCAGAGAGGAGTGTTTTGCATAAGGAATTTCCTTTCCAGCTTTTTCCCAAAACAGAGAGAGGGACAATGTTTAAGACTGTTGCTGTTATGAGCAGTATTGTCGTCTCTGTGAGGTTAGGATCTAGTTAAGTGTTTGTTCAGTCAGTGGGTCCAGACGACCCATACTGCGTTAGAATAGGATCCGTGTGATCAGAGTGACAGAGTCGTGACGCTGAGTCACACTAATGTCTCTATGTGAGGCCCTGAGAGGGCAGCAGTTCTAACTACAGACCGTCCTCTGACAGAGGCCTGGATTGTTCTCCGGGTGGTCAGGAGATGCTTGGACAGCGTGACTGACGGGAAACCTGTGGTGCTTGTAGGTTGGTACTACCCAGCGCTACTCATCACAGGGGATTACCCCAGAAACACAGGCAGGAATAGGCCTCAGCATGAATAGACGTTAGAACAATGGCCTCCAGTAAAGTTCAATACACGGCTCCAGAATGCTGACTCATCTCCAAAGGAACTACAGCACGAATTCCTGTAAATAGTACCCACGCTTACACCATGAGTTCCAATGCAATAAGTTCACCTTACCCTGCTGCACACACACGAATACTTCACTATCATTACTTAACTCTTCACAACAACAAAAAACACCTGATAAAACGAACTCTTTGTTAGGAGAGGCATTGTATAATCTTCCTTCCTACTGGAGCCGCAGTCCTTTCAACAGACAAATCCTTTGTGTCAGCAATGTGCCATGATAACACCCCACTTTGTTCAGTCTCTTGCATTACAACCATTGGGAGTATTGTCATAACACGAACTGTAGCAGTACGTAGCGGGACAGTACACCAGGAAACACAACACAGCCAATGAGGGTGAACATTCCACATGAAAGGTGATGGATGGATTTGTATGCTGGGGCCGGCTGCAGTCGGATGCCCATGCCTGGTCCCATGACTGGTATACAGGGGAAGAGGCCTTGTGTATATGGGGGGCTCCCATTCAGTGTTTAGGAGCAGTGCCTTTGGATTAGCAGCGCTCAGTTCAGCCCTACATAGTGAGGAGCATCTCATTCAAGCAGGGCTTTTGTTCAAAGTCATGTCTGGCATGAAAGAAGACGTTCCCATCGACCTCCTTTCTATTGGCTGCTTTCGCCTGCAAGCATTCCCCTTTTAGATAGCACACAGGACTGACCCATCACACACACCCACCCACGGCGGACCAGCAGTACAGGACAGTAAACCCCCCCAGTGTGAGCGAAACGAAAAGGATCCTGACCGACAGGTGAGAAAACAGACCCTAATCATTGCAACCAATGACGACGCAGAAGAAGACGATAAGTCTGCTCGATCAGAAACAACAACAATCGAGCTCCTCCTCACCTTGTCTCTGTATGAAGACCCGGAGCAGTGGGTGGGCCGTAGACACCGCCTTGCAGAAGTTGTCGTCGTTGTTGATTGGCAGCAGGTCTCCGTGGATGTCAGCGTAGCCAATCATGACCTCCATGTTGGCGATGCGGTGAACGTGCATGACGAGCTTATAGAAGTCCTCGAACTTCCCCGGTTTGAACCGGTCCACGGAGAATCGCCGGAACTCTGCTCCATACTGCAGGGACAACACATAGGGACAACACATAGGGGTGAGTTAGCAAGACAGCTGCTTGGCGACCGAGCACAGCACTGAACACAATTTGAGCCGACCTTATACTTGAATCTCGATCGATATCGACCTGGCCGATAAATGTATAGTTAGACACAAGGGACCTCAGTGGGACAGAGTTCTAAAATGCTAGGTAATCAGTGTCACAACTGTTTCACATTGTTCTCTAATCCACCACCAAGGCCAGATGATGTTCAGCCAAAACAGAATCGGCAGACAGACACAATATTCCTTCAGGATGTCTAAAGAAGATCATTTTTCGGAACTTCACAGACAGTCTAACCACAATAAAACAATTTACACAATGTAACACTCAAACAAGCCACGGCACAGGTAAAGAAAAGAGACGTAATTGCTATGTCCATGTCTTCCATTTATCCCACTGAAGCAAGAGGGAAGTGGAGGTTTAGGCTTGTCCCAAATGCACCCTTTTCCCTAAATACACAGTGAGCTCCAAAAGAATTGGGACAGTTGTTTGTTTTTTGGGGCTCTGTACTCCCGAACTTTGGATTTGAAATTATAATGACTGTTTAATTTGAGAGTATTTTCATTCATATCTGGTGAACCATTTAGAAATTACAGCACTTTTTGTACATAGCCCCAACATTTTAGGGGACCAAAGTTATTGGGACAAATTCACTTGTGTGTATTAAAGTGGATGCACTTGCTGTTTATTTTGGTTGTGTTTTAGAATATTTTGTGTCCAATAGAAATGAATAGTAAATAATGTAGTGTCACTTTTATTGTAAATAAGAATAGAATGTTTCTAAACACTTCTACATTAACGTGGATGCTACGTAAGTACAAAAAGTATTTTCGTTTTTAAACGGTTCACACGATAACGGATGAAAATACCCCTCAAACTAGAGCTGACAGTCTGCACTTTAACCTCATAGTCATTGTATCATTTCAAATCAAAAGAGCTGGAGTACAGAGCCAAAACAACATTAACATTGTCACGGTCCCAATACTTTTGGAGCTCACTCTAGTCCAGTACTGTTGATCAAGGACCCGGGTCAAAAGTAGTGCACTATATAGGGAGTAGGGTGCCATTTGGGAAGGAGTCTGAGACAAAGGAACAATGCAGGTGAATGAGTCAGCAGTAAACAAGCCTATCTGGATGAGATGACGCCAACAGACAAAACAGTTCGGGTCAGAACAACATTATATGGGGGTGGACAAACTGACTGAGCATGCACACACACACCAAGGTTTGCTCAAACAGGATGCCCAGAGGCGTGATTGTCTGTACTGGCGTGTCTGTGTCTGTGTGTGTGAGAGAGAGACACTGGACCACCATGGAGAGCAGCTGGGGTGACCCAGGGGTCACAGCTCTGGTCATGTAACTGACATAGCCAGTAGAAACCCTATCACTGTATGCGTGGGCACTGGGTCTGCATAACACAAGCTGGGCTTTGTCTCTGACAATAGCAGTCACATTACAACAGTAGTCACTTGTGGATGGTGGTGAACTGTGCTGCACTATGCTATGGTGCGGTAATTATCTGCTCAGAGAGGAAGGCCGGATGACAGTCTGTTCTAGAGGAAGGCCTAGGTTAGACTGCTGGGAGGTTTGTGTTAGACTGGGCCTGTCATGCAGTTTGTCATTACAACGTGAAATATCATCTGAATAGGTTGGTGAGGCAGTGTGATGCCAGGTGTATTATCCAACTCATACTGATGCCAAACATGAATAAACACACACACACACACACACACACACACACACAGACCAAAATAAATCATAAAATGAAACCTACATTTAGCAATAAGTGATGGGTTTGTGACAGACTGTTCTCTCTCAGCTTGTGGGCTAATGAGGTCTTGTGAAAACCACTGAGGCATGATATGATTTTATGAAGAAAAAAACCCCTCAATAAAATAGATTCAAAAACAGAATCCTAAAAGTGCTAGATATGTTAGCTGTTGAAAAGTAGAGGTCAGTGTTTCAGTATGTTACCATGTCATCCGTGTGACTGAGCTGTTAAACCAGCCTGTGTTTAAAACACGAACACAGCCTAAAGGGAGTCAGCCAGCTTCAGGTCTGGACAAGATCATGAGCTAAATTTGAATCAGAACCTGAAAATAATACATCGCACTAACAAAGAGTACCTCCTCCTCTTTCACGGGGAGAATGTTAAAACGGGTCCAGACAGGTACAGACTGACAGGCTACGCTGCTCAAGCATTAGGCCCGACACACTGACTGCCACGGATGGAGGCCAGACTAAGTTTGCTAATGGCTTCTCGGTCTTATCGCGCGTCTTCCCTGCGTGACAATCTAAACTACCCAGCCGACCTACGGACAGTTTTTGTATTGAGATGCAAATTCCAGTGGTTGAGAGATGAACCGTGATGGGTGAGGGAGGGTGAGGTAGATACTGTCGGGTGAATGAAGACATGCTACAGTACCGTCTAAAGACATCTCTACAGAGAACAGCTGGCGCTGAGACAAACCAGCCCGTTGCAACACAGCTCATCTTTGAGAAGCCACGTTGTTCCGAGTCTGGTGTTATCAGAACAATTCCAGAGAACAGGTTCTCCTCCTGGGTCAGTGAAAAACAGGAACTAAACTCCTTTATGACATCACTAAGAGGCTGATACCGATTCCCTGCCTCAGTGGGGAGAGCTGGTGCCTGATTGAGGTCACACTCCAACAGGCCTGAATAGAGTGGTGATGGTGAGTTAGGTTGTCGTGTCACTAGAGGATGACACCGGTTGACTCACTACAACAGCCAATTAGTTCTGTGATGACACGTTTAGTCCTGCCCTACCTAGCCCAACCCAATATGGCTCTTGATGACAAGTTTCTCCTAAAGTTGACAAGTTTCCTCTCCACCTGTCAGAGGTTGTTTTAAAACACACAAACAAAACATTAAACTGCTTGCTCCTTAAGGGGTTCCCAGGAGAGATAAGCCAGAAGGGGGCCCTAACACTCTGATAGGGCTCCTGAAAGAGGACCTCCTTTCACCACAGACAGAGAGACAGACAATGGGTCAGCAGCATTCCAGCCCCGGTATGAATTAGTGAGACTGAATATTAACTCTGAATTAGAGCTGAATACTCACTCAGCCCTCTGAAACAATAGAGGTGGATCAGCTCTGCGTCGGGCAGGCAAGGTGCATTGATGCACTTCACCAACGAAAGCCTTGAGCCTTCAAAACACTGCCAGCCACAACACTACACAAAGATTATACAACCCGCCTAAGAAATGTCCAGGCTGTGAAATCCACCTGAGGATAAACTAAACAACATCGGCACCATCCTAAACCTTGTAAGAGAGGAGGAAAGAGAAGAATGGTGGAGGAACATAACCTGAGCAACAGATATCATAGAAGTAGAAGAATATACTATCAGTACAATATATTGACATGTCAGGATGGAGGAAGGACACGACATGGGCCAGTAGAGAAGAGATCTAGTCGTCTGAACTGATCTATTCCATTAATGGTTTCAATGGCACATATTCGTCTTATCACCCACCAGTGTCTGTTGGTTGGTAGGCAACTGGCACACACTCCAGACTTAAGAGTGATATTTACAGTATGAGGGGAGGAGGTCGTTTCACACACACACACACGAGAGCGACAGACACCCAGGAGGTCAAGAGCTGCTTGACCGAATAAGTCAAATACAACATGCCTCGGTTTCTAGCCCACGTTGATAGACTATTACATTTTTGTTTTACAACAATGAGAGAGCATATTTGTGTTAAAATAACTAAATAAATCGGTATTAGGTCTATTGGAATGTAATTTGGTTGTGAAAGCTCGGCTATGATCTTGTAGCCGAGTCAGTCGGTGTATTGTTGTGTTGAAATCAACACGCTGTCAGTGTCAACTCGGTTAGTAGCAAAACAATCAAGAGTAGTTGCAACAAATGTTGCAAAAAATAACCATATCTCGACCGCTACTCTTGGGAATTACCACGAGACTTTCTTTAGAATAATTAACACATTTAATCGATCCTTCCTCAATGCAAAACCCGTTTTTCTAGAACATCTGCCATGGCATCAGGATTCGCATGAATAGTCCCAATCTTCAGCGGGTTTTCCACTAGACATTTGAAAAAGTTGCCTTGTGAAAATCACAGTAGTTTACAACCAATTCATCAACTAACCAACTGTGGCGTAATTGTTGAGAGTTTGTGAGTATTCCCATTGCATGTGGCAGGTCAAATCTAGACAAGTAGCAGTACAGTCTACTACCTCTTCCACCACAGCCGAGTCTATTTAGCCAGAAACCCCATTCCAGAGCATGTGAAGTAGCTTAGGCTAACTATTTAGCCTACTTCAAAGAAAAGTGTCATGATGGTGTCTAAATGTATTCCAACGATAGGCTAGTCGGCTTACCTTGCTTTTCACTTCAACCGCGATGCAATCAAAATATTGCAGGGAAGATTGGGATTTATTAAAACTCCGATTCATTTTTGCGGTTCCAGTAAAAGTTCACGCGCTCGCCCACAGAAAAGGGGCTGTTCGGGTCTATGTCCAGTCGCTAAATCCCTTAAATCCCACGTCGTTTAGACAGCAAAGTTTAGTTATCAGACTTTCTCGGTTTGTGCTGCGGTCCGAGACGCATTGGAGAAACTTCAGGGGGGAAATGAAACGAAGACAACAAATCGGTGCCTCTGACTTGGGGGAGTGAGTTCGCAGATGACATCATCGAGCTCCTGCATGAACGTTTTCAGCTTTCAACCCTCCCAAAACACACGTCCTCCAAGACGCCAGGGGACGCGATGCCATGGGCCATTATACCACGGCTAAGGACTGTTCTTGCGGAGTGCCTGGATACTGCCCTTTGCCGTGGTATATTGGCAATATACCACAAACCCCCGAGGTGTCGTATTGCTAATATAAACTGGTTACCAAAGTAATTAGAGCAGCAAAAATACAGGAATTGTTCTACCTGTGGTATATGGTCTGATATACCACGGCTGTCACCCTATCAGCATTCAGGGCTCGAACCACCCAGTTTATAATGCTTAGGACCCAAACTATCTGCTTTAGAATAAGCATTATAAACTGTGTGGTTCGAGCCCTGAATGCTGATTGGGTGACAGCTGTAGTATATCAGACCGTATACCACGGGTATGAGAAAACATGTATTTTTACTGCTCTAACTCTGTGTTGTGTCGTGCCTAAGAACCGCCCTTAGCCGTGGTATATTGACCATATACCACACCTCCTCTGGCCTTATTGCTTAAATATACCACACCCCCTCGGGCGTTATTGCTTTATAGCCTAAGCATTTTGAAACGATTCAATCTGACTGAGAGCAATAAACTAGTTTAAAAATCATGCATCATTCGTTCAATGAATAATACAAACTGGTATACACCCCTTAGTCCTATTTTTTTTACTAGAGATAATTGATATGCTTAGTAGAGAGATCCACATAATATGCCAAGAAAGACAAAAGACACCAAGTTATTCAGGGCCAGCCATGAGGATAGAGAATTCTGTAACTGTATAAAGCAGCATAGTCATGGTGTGTGTGTGTGTGTGTGTGTGTGTGTGTGTGTGTGTGTGTGTGTGTGTGTGTGTGTGTGTGTGTGTGTGTGTGTGTGTGTGTGTGTGTGTGTGTGCGTGCGTGCGTGCGTGCGTGCGTGCGTGCGTGTGTGTGTGTGTGAAGCTGTGTCTGCATTCTGGCGGCATGGAGACGCCTGCAGAACGGAACAGCTGCAGCCCAGCCCTCTGCTCCAAGCTGCGAGGCTACAGGAGCATCTCTTGACCTGCTGGGTGTCTGTTGACTCTGTGTGTGAAGCTACCTCCTCCCCTCACACTGTAAACATCATTCTAAACACTCATGTTTTTCTACTCTAGGCCTGTTGTGTTATTGTGTGTACTATAAAGAAACCAAAAGTGAAAATAATTTCATCCTGATTAAGGCCTCAAACAGAATGTGGGATTTAGGCCTGAAGTTTTATCTGAGAAATATCCATAACTTTAAGATATTACTATGTTATGTAGGATGTATAATAGTTGTATTATTTGAGATCATAACAGTTTGGTCGAGATCAGAAGTGTCACTTTGATAGTAACAAAGTTTGTCAAAGTAATATTTAAAACATTAATCATTGTTACAAATGGAGTATTATGGACTGACCAGAAATAAATATATCAGATATTAAATAATGTAGTTCATATTGGTCTGGCATTGAATCAATTGACATACTACTAAACTAGACTATGTGTCAAAAACTACCTGTCCCAAGCTTAGACTGCAGTCCAGTGGACTGTGGATGTCATTGCACATGTGCCCATATTTTGGGATGTTGGCACGGTCGGCATGACGACCCAGACAGACGTTGATAAAATAGCCTAACTAACAGTCTACAGATAGTATCAGTATGATACTACATATAGTATAAAGATTAATTTGCCGGAATATTTTACGACTTGTGTTTGTGACAGAGTAGATTATGTCCGTCTCTACAGTGGGCAGCAACCAGCAATCTTCTGGTCCCCCGCAGCAACACCTGCAGTCGGTCAGACTCTAATGTTGGCTTCCAAGGATTATTACTAACACTGTCCATTTCTGTTCCCCATCGACTACCTGTGCCACACCCTTTATACATGTGTCTAAAGTAAAGTGAAAGAGCTAGAGAATATTGTTAGGAAGGAGCACTAAGCCACAGCTACCACCAGAGCTGGTATTTAATATTACATTTAAACTAAAGATGGAGGTGTGAGTATTTTGTTACATCATTTCTGCTGCGTTAGTCTACTTTGTTTATGAACGTGTTATTTGAAAGTGATACTGTAATGATATAATCTTGTCGGTCAAGACAGGACCCTTGTTACTGATTCAGAGGGGTTGGGTTCAATGTGGA
This sequence comes from Oncorhynchus nerka, assembly GCF_034236695.1. Taxonomy (NCBI): domain Eukaryota; kingdom Metazoa; phylum Chordata; class Actinopteri; order Salmoniformes; family Salmonidae; genus Oncorhynchus; species Oncorhynchus nerka. The sequence continues at coordinate 68,811,232 of NC_088399.1, read as the reverse complement.
AGACATATTTCAGTTGGATGCATTTAGTTGTAAAACTAACTAGGTATCCCCCCCTTTCCCTTTCAAAGAAAAAAACAAAGCAATTCCAAATGGATGATCAGGCCTGTAATCATCTGAACTGATAGTGTTTGTCTCTTTATCTCTTGGTCTGTCTATTCAATTTCCCTTCATTTCTACTTCTGCTTGGTGTTTAGCTGACCTCTCCGCTCCAGTTTACCAATTGATCAATCAAACAAGCAATCTGACGTATTGCTTGTCTGTCTGTGTATCTGAACATAGTCTAATAGTTTACTGAGGGAGAGTGCTCAACTAAATCAATGCTGAAAAGTTAAAGCAAGTATTCTTTCTCCCCAGAAAATGCAACAAAGTTGCTCTCACCACTGGACTCACCACTGTCTGCTCTAGGTGTGATTGTGTTCTGTAGTAGCCTGTCGCCGGCACACCGGCCCCTAGCCTTAGGCGTTCGCATCCTTCCCAGCCGGAACAGTTTGGAACAGTTCCTGCATATATTATGACGACATTTTGTGACGTTTTTGTTAGTTTTGGTCTTCGGCAAGTGTTATTTAAGCAACCACCCGAGCCACAGTCTGTTCACCCCGCTGTCACCCAAAAGGCGAGGTCAGTACATGTGCATCAAAGCTGGGACAGAGAGACTGGAAAACAGCTTCTATCTCAAGGCCGTCAGACTGTTAAATAGCCATCACTAGCCGGCTACCACCTGGCTACTCAACCCTGTCCCTTAGAGGCTGCTGCCCTATATACATACTGTAGACACGGAATCACTAGTCACTTTAATAATGTTTACATACTGCTTTAATCATCTCATATGTATATACTCTATTCTATTCTACAATGCCACGCCGACATTGCTCGTCCTAATATTTATATATTTCTTAATTCCATTATTTTACTTTTAGATTTGTGTATTGTTGTGTATTGTTAGATATTACTGCACTGTTGGAGCTAAGAACACAAGCATTTCGCTACACCTACAATAACATCTGCTAAATATGTTTATGCAACCAATAACATTTGATTTGATTTATATGGCCAATATACCACGGCTAAGGGCTGGAGTGCCTGGACACAGCCCTTAGCCATGGTATATTGGCCTTATATCACAAACCTCCGAGGGGCCTTATTGCTATTATGAACTGTTTATCAATGTAATTAAAGCAGTAAAAATAAGTGTTTTGTCATACCTGTGGTATACGGTCTGATATACAGGGTGGCAGCGTGGCCTAGTGGTTAGAGTGTTGGACTAGTAACCGAAAAGTTGCAAGATCAAATCCCTGAGCTGACAAGGTAAAAATATGTCATTCTGCCCCTGAACAGGCAGTTAACCCACTGTTCCTAGGCTGTCATTGAAAATAAGAATTTGTTCTTGTCTTGCCTAGTAAAATAAATATACCACAGCTGTCAGCCAATCAGGGTTCAAACCACCCAGTTTATAATTAAGCATTATACAACAGATGGGTTTAATCCTGAATGCCGATTGGTTAAAACTGCGGTGTCATTCCACAAGTTAGTAACGGTTAAATCTATGACATTAAAATGCCTATTTACTCTGTTCCATCTGACTGAGCAAACCACTGTCTCATCAGCCCAGCCAGGCAAGTTCTAGACTTGATTTCCACTATTAAAAAAAAATCACTGAATCTGGAGACTCTTATCTCTAACTTTAAGACGTGTCACATGTCTTTAGTTTTCAACACCAGAGATTTGTATAAACCTTGATTTCTGTCTCTCTGACATTTGCAACATTGTTTCAATATTCAAAGACATGAACATGTCAGGACGAGACAGACAGACAGGCAGCGTTTCTCAGCCAGTCCAAATCAGGAATCAGCTGGCATCATTTATATGGATACATACAGTTTTTCCTATTTTGTTGCAATACAACCTGTAATTTAAATGTATTTTTATTTAGATTTCATGTAATGGACATACTCAAAATAGTCCAAATCGGCGAAATTAAATGAAAAAAAGTACTTCAAAAATATATATTTAAAAAATTGAATGGAAAAGTGTTGCGTGCATATGTATTCACCCCTTTGCAATGAAGTCCCTAAATAAGATCTGGTGCAACCAATTACCTTTAGAAGTCACATAATTAGTTAAATAAAGTCCACCTGTGTGCAATCTAAGTGTCACATGATCTATCACATGATCTCAGTATATATACACATGTTCTGAAAGGCACCAGAGTCTGCAACACCACCAAGCAAGGCTCACCACCAAGCAAGTGGCCCCATGAAGATCAAGGAGCTCAACCCCAGGAAAGGAGGGCATTAATCAGAGAGGCAACAAAGAGACCAAAGGTAACCATGAAGGAGCTGCAAAGCTCCACAGCGGAGATTGGAGTGTCTGTCCACTTTAAACAGTACACTCCACAGAGCTGGGCTTTACGGAAGAGTGGCCAGAAAAAAGCAAACACGTTTGGTGTTCGCCAAAAGGCATGTGAAAGAATCCACAAACATGTGGAAGAAGGTACTCTGGTCAGATGAGACTAAAATTGAGCTTTTTGGCCATCAAGGATAACTTTATGTTTGGTGCAAACCCAACACCTCTCATCACCCTAAGAATACCATCCCCACAGTGAAGCATGGTGGTGGCAGCATCATGCTGTGGGGATGTTCATGCTGTAGGGACTGGGAAACTGGTCAGAATTTAAGGAATGATGGATGGTGCTAAATACCACAACATTTTTGAGGGAAACCTGTTTCAGTCTTCTAGAGATTTGAGACTGGGATGGAGCTTCACCTTCCAGCAGGACAATGCTGCTGAAGCAACACTCGAGTGGTTTAAGGGGAAACATTTAAATGTCTTAGAATGGCCTAGTCAAAGCCCAGACCTCAATCCAATTGAGAATCTGTGGTATGACTTAAAGATTGCTGTACACCAGCGGAACCCATCCAACTTGCAGGAGCTGGAGCAGTTTTGCATTGAAGAATGGGCAAAAATCCCAGTGGCCAGATGTGCCAAGCTTATAGAGACATACCCCAAGAGACTTGTAGCTGTAATTGCTGCAAAAGGTGGCTCTACAAAGTATTGACTTTGGGGGGTGAATAGTAATGCACGCTCAAGGTCTCTTTTTGTCTTATTTCTTGTTTGTTTCACAATAAAAACATATTTTGCATTTTCAAAGTGGTAGGCATGTTGTGTAAATCAAATGATACAAACCCCCAAAAAATCTATTTTAATTCCAGGTTGTAAGGCAACAAAATAGGACAAATGCCAAGGGGGTGAATACTTTTGCATGCCACTGTACAAAGAAATGGCAATTGAAAAAAGGTTAAACAAAATGAAGCACAGATGTTTGCAGTCTTTCCAGCTTCAGTTTCAAGTTGTTGTGTTCGCTGTGTTGTTGGCTAGCTCCCCTGAACAACAGTTTCCTGATGGGTGAGCAAATGTTCAATGCCAGGCAAAATCAGGCATCATTATTATGTTATGTTATGGATGTCGCCAAATAATTATCACTAGAAAACAAATGTCACGCTTAAACAAATGCAGCTACTTCGCTGTTATTCCCGGCTGCACCTTTTGACTAAGTTGGCTGTAGTTGGCTAGATAGCAATGAAACATTTAGAACAAACAACTGGGTCGCATCCATAGATACAGAACAAAAAGACTGAACTACTGGGTAGCGTCTCCAGTGACCAAACCGATAGAATGAACGACCAGCCGGCTTAGGTAGCAACCCTAGATTTGTGTCGGGACTATATCTTGTGGAAGGATGAAATAGTATCAATAAACTCAACAAAATAAAGTTTCTAATGAAAATATGCGTAATCATTATTTGAACATGTGTAACCTGTTGTATAAAATTGCTAATGTTAGTTCGACTTTGTCTCGGGCCTAACAACACCTATGCCAATATATATATATATTTTTTTACCTTTATTTTACTAGGCAAGTCAGTTAAGAAATTCTTATTTTCAATGACGGCCTAGGAACAGTGGGTTAACTGCCTGTTCAGGGGCAGAACGACAGATTTTGTACCTTGTCAGCTCGGGGATTTGAACTTGCAACCTTTCAGTTACTAGTCCAACACTCTAACCACTAGGCTACCCTGCCGCCCCATATCCTCCAAATACTGGCTTCTCGGCATTATCATTTCAATAAGGCCACAGGGGGTGTGGTTATGGTCAATATACCAGAGCTAAGGGCTGTTCTAGACCTGCTCTGAATATCAGCTTGCTTCCAGAAAAAAATTGGTGTGCCCGAACAGCCGTAAAAAAACGTACAAAAACAAGCAAAAACGTCAAAAGATTTTGTCATAATTTATACACAAACTCTTCTGAACTGTTTTGGCGGGGAAGCATGTGGCCGTCTTTAGGTACCAAGCAATGTGAATGCTACCATGATTACGGATAGTCCTGAATGAATCGTGAATAATGATAAGTGAGAAAGTTAGACGCACAAATATCATCCCCGCAAAAAATGCTAACCTCTAACCATTACAATAACAGGGGAGGTTAGCATTTTTTGCGGGGATGATATTTATTCACAATTTACTCAGGACTATCTGTAATCATGGTAGCATCCACATTCATGTAGAAGTGTTTAAAAACATATATTCTTATTAACAATAAAGGTGACTCCAAAATGAAACAACACATTATTTATCATTAATTTCTATTGAGCACAAAATAATCGGTAACGCAACCAAAACAAACAGCAAATGCATCCAACAAGCTTGAGGTAATCATTGTCTGATAGGAATACGGGACCAAATACTAAACTTTTGACTACTTTAATGCACATATACTGTAAGTGAATTTGTCCCAATACTTTAGGTCCCCTAAAATGGTGAGACTGTGCATAAAAAGTGCTGTAATTTCTAAACGGTTCACTCGATATGGAAGAAAATACCTAACATTTAAGCTGACAGTCTGCACTTTAACCTTATAGTCATTGTATAATTTCAAATCCAGTGCTGGAGTACAGAGACAAAACAACAAAACGTGTCACTGTCCCAATACTTTTGGACCTCACTGTGCATGTGTATTGATTGTTGATGAATAATACCTACGCTGTTGTTGCAAAAAGGGTATTTTAAACAACCTAACCTGCATGGGGATGAGGTCAGATCAACTGAAACTGTAATATATCATATGGCCAGCAGAGGTCACTACAACCATGAGGGATGAAGGCTGGTCTCAACACAGAACAGGCCAAGGAAATACACAGTTACAGTTTAGTCCAGCAACTTTTAATTGGTTAATCACAAAGCATGCTGGCTAATTCCTGATTAAGTTCTAATAACACTTAGGGTTGAAGAGGAGAAAAATTCAATCTTGTTTTCCAGTCCAAAAACAGACTGAAGTCATCAGGGAGGTCAGACTCATTTACAGAGTTTCTGCCGCATGTCTCTGCCGGGGCAAAACCGTGAAAACTCAAAGATTCTATTCTCTCTGCTTGGAGAATGTTAGTGTGACTGCAGCAGTGAGAGTGTTCTACTGTCTGACAGGACAATATTACCGTAACAACATTTAAACTCAGCTTTTCACAATTCCTGACATTTACAAATGTAAGAATTCCCTGTCATAGGTCAGTTAGGATCACCACTTTATTTTAAGAATGTGAAATGTCAGAATAATAGTAGAGAGAATGATTTATTTCAGCTTTTATTTCTTTCACCACATTCCCAGTGGGTCAGAAGTTTACATACACTCAATTAGTATTTGGAAGCGGTGCCTTTAAATTGTTTAACTTAGGTCAAACGTTTCGGGTAGCCTTCCACAAGCTTCCCACAATAAGTTGGGTGAATTTTGGCCCATTCCTCCTGACAGAGCTGGTGTAACTGAGTCAGGTTTGTAGGCCTCCTTGCTCGCACACGATTTTTCAGTAATGCCCACAAATGTTCTATAGGATTGAGGTCAGGGCTTTGTGAAGGCCACTCCAAAACCTTGACTTTGTTGTCCTTAAGCCATTTTGCCACAACTTTGGAATTATGCTTGGGGGTCATTGTCCATTTGGAAGACCCATTTGCGACCAAGCTCAAACTTCCTGGCTGATGTCTTGAGATGTTGCTTCAATATAGCCACATAATTTTCCTGCCTCATGATGCCATTTAGTTTGTGAAGTGCACCAGTCCCTCCTGCAGCAAAGCACCCCCACAACATGATGCTGCCACCCCGTGCTTCACGGTTGGGGTGGTGTTCTTCGGCTTGCAAGCCTCCCCTTTATTCCTCCAAACATAATGATGGTCATTATGGCCAAACAGTTCTATTTTTGTTTCATCTGACCAGAGGACATTTCTCCAAAAAGTATGATCTTTGTCCCCATGTGCAGTTGCAACCCGTAGTCTGGCTTTTTTATGGTGGTTTTGGAGCAGTGACTTCTTCCTTGCTAAACGACCTTTCAGGTTACGTCGATATAGGATTTGTTTTACTGTGAATAAAAATATTTTATACCCGTTTCCTCCAGCATCTTCACAAGGTCCTTTGCTGTTGTTCTGGGATTGATTTGCTCTTTTCGCACCAAAGTACGTTCATCTCTAGGAGACAGAACGCGACTCCTTCGGGAGCGGTATGATGGCTGCGTGGTCCCAAGGTGTTTATACTTGCGCACTATTGTTTGTACAGATGAATGTTGCACCTTCAGGCCTTTGGAAATTGCTCTCAAGGATGAACCAGACTTGTGGAGGTCTACAATTTATTTTCGGAGGTCTTGGCTGATTTCTTTTGATTTTCCCATGATGTCAAGCAAAGAGGCACTGAGTTGGGCGGGTTGGAAATATTTGAAGTTTGTCCTTAAAGACATGATCCAAAATGCTAATTTCAGACAGCGCTGATAGGGATATTAAAGACCAACCAAAAGCTGGTTTTAGCGGTAACATAGTTAGTTATGGTACAAATGTTGACAGTGGAAACGCAGCCTATCCAGCCGCGACGTACACTGCACATATGCTCATGGACCTAGAGTAGCCTAATGTGCTTTTGGTGCCTGTATACTTTGTATTTAAGTACTTAAGTACTTTTATAACAGACCTAACCTGTATTTACGCTGCCGTTCAAAAGTTTTGGGTCCGGTGCACAACTGAGCAAGAGGACAAGTACATTAGTGTCTAGTTTGAGAAACAGACGCCTCACAAGTCAACTGGCAGCTTCATTCAATTGTACCTGCAAAACACCAGTCTCGGCGTCAACAGTGAAGAGGCGACTCCGGGATGCTGGCCTTCTAGGCAGAGTTTCAAAGAAAAAGCCGTGTCTGACTGGCCAATAAAAATAAAATATTAAGGTCAATGGTCAAACGAACAAAAACTGGACAGAGGAACTGCAAAAGGGTTTTCTGATCAATTAGACTTTTTAAAATTATGAACTTGGATTTGCTAACAACGTGCCATTGGAACACAGGAGTGATGTTTGCTGAAAATGGGCCTCTGTACGCCTATGTAGATATTCCATTAAAAATCAGCCGTTTCCAGCTACAATAATCATTTACAACATTAACAATGTCTACACTGTATTTCTGATCAATTTGATGTTCTTTTAAATGAACACAATTTTTTTTGGTTTTTATTTCAAAAACAAGGACATTTCGAAGTGACCCCAACCTTTTGAACGGTAGTGTGCATCCTGCTGTCTTCCCCATCAGTCCTGTTCCAACAGGTTGAACCAGTAGTGGCAAGGCCGATCGAACACTCTCAGTATCATGTTAAAGCCCTGTCGCCTCAGCCACTTCTGTCTCTCTACGCCTGCTGTACTTTACTGCATGTGTGTGTTGTGGTGTGTTCCCTCCCGATGGACGGTGTGACGGCCTTGTCGTTGTCACTCTGGGCTGCGTGGCTGATGGGAGCGAGGGCCGCTACATTGACGCGTGCACACACACCGTTATAGCGCGTGTCACTGTGGCTACCCTCCCACCCAGCAGCCACCTGACAGGCAGCCCAGAGTGACAACAGCGGGGCCTTCGCACCGTCCATCGGGGAGGGGACACAACACACACACACACACAGACACAGCTAGCTCTTGTCATCAGTCTCCCTGCTGGCCCCTGTCTACCTCTTTTGTAATTGGCCAGAGAGCAGAGCGCTATCCTGTTCCCCACTGAACTTAATTAGGTCCTCTGAGGTGACAGCCAGGCAGGCAGGCAGGGGGGACATGGATGCCAGCTGGTGGGGAGAGGAGAGTCATGGGACACTTGTCTTCCAACGGGTGGCATCTAGTGGCTGCAGTGAGAAACTGCCTTGCTGTGTTCTATGGAAGTGTTTGGCTGATATGCAGTGAGACAATTCCTTTTAGCAGTGATGTGACTCATGTTTTGTTAGGTACTTGAGGAAAAGCTGGGTGTTATATCAGAAGTGTTTACCCCAGAAGCATTTGTGTGTATATCAAGTGTATTGAGCATTTAACTGACCAAGTTTAACCAAGTTCTCTCACGTCACCCCGCTCCTCCGCTCTCTCCACTGGCTTCCAGTTGAAGCTCGCATCCGCTACAAGACCATGGTGCTTGCCTACGGAGCTGTGAGGGGAACGGCACCTCAGTACCTCCAGGCTCTGATCAGGCCCTACACCCAAACAAGGGCACTGCGTTCATCCACCTCTGGCCTGCTCGCCTCCCTACCACTGAGGAAGTACAGTTCCCGCGCAGCCCAGTCAAAACTGTTCGCTGCTCTGGCCCCCCAATGGTGGAACAAACTCCCTCACGACGCCAGGACAGCGGAGTCAATCACCACCTTCCGGAGACACCTGAAACCCCACCTCTTTCAGGAATACCTAGGATAGGATAAAGTAATCCTTCTCACCGCCCCCCCTTAAAAGATTTAGATGCACTATTGTAAAGTGGCTGTTCCACTGGATGTCTTAAGGTGAACGCACCAATTTGTAAGTCGCTCTGGATAAGAGCGTCTGCTAAATGACTTAAATGTAATGTAAATGTATTTAGAAACATAAAAAATGATTTTTTTCCCCCATTCAGTTTAATTTCATTAAAAACCAAGCATAGCCTTCCCTCCTCTTAATTAATGAAGGCTTTTTTGTCTGCTCATTGCAATCCCAAAGTAGTCAAGGCTGTCAATAAAGGGATTGGCTCCTGAGACCGCTTGTAAATACATCTTTATCACCAAAGCATTATTCAAATCTGAGAGGAGGAAAAAAGTGAGCTGTCATTCCCTTTTTATCTATGCAAGGTATGCAGGCCCACATTATTTTAGCCATGCAGGACACGTTTTGGACGTGCTTAACGCCCCCTCGATGTTATAGGCTACGTGTGACATGCGCATCATGAAGATGAGAACCTTGGTGAATACCGGTGAACCTCATATTTACAAGTTATCCGTAACCTGTGAAAAATGGCTTATCTTCTGTTTGTTATGTTCAAACCAAAGCCCTCCCTTAGGCCTACTATAACGGAGGCGGATCTTTTTTATTATGATTTTATGACATCACGACATTTTACATGTATTTATTTATCGTTGTTGTTCTAAAATAACAACGGATTGCTTGTTTTTCGTTTAATTGTATTACAACCAAACGTATTCACCTTCCTGATTTTATCGTGACAACGTCCGGGGCTTCTGGAGATGTGTGAATGCGGTTTGATATATGTTCATAAAAAAATAGACCTATTTGGGAGCAGTTTAACAGTGAGTGGATATTTTCCCTTTCTATTTACAGTGACTTCGGGAAGTATTCCGATTTCTTCACTTTGTTACATTTCACGGCCTTATTCTAAAATGGATTAAATTGTTTCCCCCCTAATCAATCTACACACAATACCACATAATGATGAAGCAAAAACAGTTTGTATTTTTTTATACAAAAAAAGGAAATGACACATTTACATAAGTATTCAGAGCCTGTAATAAGTACTTTGTTGAATCACCTTTGGCAGCGATTACAGCCTTGTGTCTTCTTGGGTATGATACTAAAAGCTTTGCACACGTGTATTTGGGGAGTTACTACCATTCTTCTCTGCAGATCCTCTCAAGCTCTGTCAGGTTGGATGGGGAGCATCGCTGCACAGCACAGCTATTTTCAGGTCTCTCCAGAGATGTTCGATTGGGTTCCAGTTCGAGCTCTGGTCAGCCACTCAAGGACATTCAGAGATTGTTCCGAAGCCGCTACTGCGTTGTCTTGGCTGTGTGCTTAGGGTCATTGTCCTGTTGGAAGGTGAATCTTCACCCCAGTCTGAGGTCCTGAGCAGGTTTGAGGTCCTGAACCGCTCTGGTGCAGGTTTTCATCAATGATCTCTCTGTGCTTTGCTCTGTTCATCTTTCCCTCAATCCTCACTAGTCTTCCAGTCCCTGCTGTTGAAAAACATCCCCACAGCATGATGCTGCACAGAGGAACTCTGGAGTTCTGTCAGAGTGACCACCGGTTCTTGGTCACCTCCCCGACCAAGGCCCTTCTCCACTAATTGCTCAGTTTGGCCGGGTGGCCAGCTCCAGGAAGAGTCTTGGTGGTTCCAAATTTCTTCCATTTAAGAATGGAGGCCAATGTGTTCTTGGGGACCTTCAATGCTGTAGAACGTTTTTGGTACCCTTCTCCAGATCTGTGCCCCGACACAATCCTTTCTCTGAGCTTTACAGACAATTCCTTTGAGCTCATTGCTTGGTTTTTGTTCTGACATGCACTGTCAACTGTGGGACTTTATAGACAGTTGTGTGCCTTTGACAGTGCGAGTCATAGGATGCGGAAAGGGAAAAGAGTAGGGTTGAATAGGCAGAATCAGGAGAGAGAAGGATTTAGCAGAAAGAAGAGATGACAGGATAGAAGAGGAGAGAGTAGTGGGAGAGAGAGAGCGACGATTGCATTGGCACATGACCATATGGGTTGGGGCTGAGTGGTTAGGATTGGTGGAAAGACAGAGAAGGAAACAATGTGGTGATCAGAGACCTGGAGGGTTGTTGCATTGAGATTAGTAGGTGAGCAGCCTCTAGAATAGATGAGTTCATGCATATTGCCTGCCTTGTAAATTGGAGGGGATTGGGAAAGGGTGAGGTCAAAAGAGGCAAGGAGGGGAAAGAGAGAGTTGGAAAGAAACTAATCGAAGGCAGATGCCGGGAGGTTGAAGTCACCAAGTACGAAGAGTGGTGAGCCATTGTCAGGAAATGAGCTTATCAAGGTGTCAAGCTCATTGAGGAACTCTCCAAGGGCACCTGATGGGTGATAGATGACAATAATGTTAAGTTTGAGTAGACAAGTGACAGTGACAGCATGGAATTCAAATGAGGAGATAGACAGGTGAGCGAAGGAGAAAATAGAAAATCTCCACTTAGGAGAAATGAGTAGACCTGTGCCACAACCTCGACGAACAGATGCTCTCGGACTATGAGAGAAAACATAGACAGATGAAGAAAGTGCAGCTGGAGTAGCAGTGCAGCTGGGGTGATCCATTTCTCCGTCAGGGCCAAAAATATCAAGGAACTGAAGGGCAGCATAGGCTGAGGCAAGGCAATCAAACAAGCAAAGCGTCAGTATAGAGACAAAGTAGAGTAGCAATTCAACGCCTCAAACACAAGACGCATGTGGCAGGGTCCACAGTCAATTACAAAAAGAAAACCAGCCCTGTCACGGACATCGATGTCTTGCTCCTAGACAAATTAAACAACTTATTTTCTCGCTTTGAGTACAATACTCATCCATTGACAACGTGAGTAAAACATTTAAACGTGTTAACCCTCACAAGGCTGCCGGCCCAGACGGCATTCCTAGCCGTGTCCTCAGAGCATGCGCAGACCAGCTGGCTGGTGTGTTTACGGACATATTCAATCAATCCCTATCCCAGTCTGTTGTCCCCACATGCTTCAAGATGGCCACCATTGTTCCTGTTCCCTAGAAAGCTAAGGTAACTGAACAAAATGACTATCGTCCCATTGCACTCACTTCTGTCATCATGAAATGCTTTGAGAGACTAGTCATAATACTAGTCATCTGCCCCCAGATGGTGAAGGTAGGAAACAACATCTCCACCCCGCTGATCCTCAACACTGAGGCCCCAAAAGGGTGCGTTCTCAGCCCTCTCCTGTACTCCCTGTTCACCCATGACTGCGTGGCCATGCACGCTTCCAACTCAATCATCAAGTTTGTAGACAACACTACAGTGGTAGGCCTGATTACCAACAACGACGAGATGGCCTACAGGGAGGAGGTGAGGGCCCTTGGAGTGTGGTGTCAAGAAAATAACCTCTCACTAAACATCAACAAAACAAAGGAGATGTTCGTGGACTTCAGCAAACAGCAGAGGGAGCCCCCCCTCCACCCCACCCCACCCCACCCACTTTGACGGGACAGTAGTGGAGAAGGTGGAAAGTTTAAGTTCCTCGGCGTGCACATCACGGACAAACTGAAATGGTCCACCCACACAGACAGCGTGGTGGAGAAGGAGCAACAGCGCCTCTTCAACCTCAGGAGGCTGGAGAAATGTGGCTTGTCATCTAAAACACTCACAAACTTTTACAGATGCACAATCGAGAGCATCCTGTTGGGCTGTGTTAGAGGTTCACCTAGGGGTCATGATTGGGGCTGTACACATGTTTGATGTATTAGAATAATTTATTATGCTTATGTTGTATTAATTACATTTATACATACATTTATAGGGTCCTAGACTGCAGATTTAAAAAAAAATATATATATATATATATATATATATATATATATATATATTAATTATAGAGGTTTAGAATTGTTCCACAGTTGTTTTATAGTTCTCTCTCTCTCTCTCTCTCTCTTATAAAGAGACCCCTCTGAGAAAAGTGTGACTGAGACAGAACTCTGCAGGGGAGTGTAGGAGATTGGACTAGTCAGACATTCCACGATAAATCCACTTTGGGGAGTGGACATTTACTGCTAGGCTTTTAGATAACACTAAAAGCCTTGTTTATATAGCTTTGCAGGCATGGTTTTGGTCAGGAGTCAAATGTAATGACGTAGGCAGTGACATCACTAAAGGCTGGACTTCGAGTTTGATAAAATAACATGCAACCTTTTCTTTGATGCAGAACTTACTTGGAAACATGCGTGCTATGTTCCTGATTGTCATATTCTGTCTGCAATTGCATTAATACAGGTTTTTGAATTATTTAATTAAAGATATTGTCATAATGCTAATTTTACCCATGAGCCAATGATTGACAAGGAACAAGGAGGAACGAACCCCAACAGCTGTATCACCGTCTGGTACAGCAACTGCAAGGCTCTTCAGAGGGTAGTACGGTCTGCACAACGCACCACTTGGGGCAAACTACCTGTCCTCCAGGACACTTACAGCCCCCGATGTCACAGGAAGGCTAAAAAGATCATCAAGGACAACAACCACCCGAGCCACTGCCTGTTCACCCCACTATCATCCAGAAGGCGAGGTCAGTACAGGTACATCATCACCACCCGAGCCACTGCCTGTTCACCCCACTATCATCCAGAAGGCGAGGTCAGTACAGGTGCATCAAAGCTGGGACTGAGAGACTTAAAAACAGCTTCTATCTCAAGGCCATCAGACTGTTAAACAGCCATCACTAACATAGAGAGGCTGCTGCCAACACACTGACTCAAATCTCTGGCCACATAAATAAATGGACTAAATACAGGTATCACTCGTCACTTAAAATAATGCCACTATAATAATGATTACATATCCTACATTACTCATCTCATATGTTTATACTGTATTCTACACCATCTACTGCATCGTGCCTATGCCGCACGCCATCGCTCATCCGTATATTTATATGTACTTATTCTAATTCATCTCTTTACATTTGTGTGTGTATGTATATAAGGCAGTTGTTGTGAATTTGTTAGATTACTTGTTAGATATTACTGCATAGTCGGAACTAGAAGCACAAGCATTTCGCTACACTTGCATTAACATCTGCTAACCATGTGTATGTGACCAATAATGATTTGGTCTGCTCTGGGCTGGAGAGGTGGTGCGAGCCAGACCTGGGTTCAAATAGTATCGGAAACCTTTGCAATATTTCATTTGTGTTTATTTTAGCTTGCGTGGTGCAATGGAACCAATGGCAGAGTCCCGTAAGTACAAAAACCCCACTCAGGTGACAGTCCAGGCAGGCTCAAGCAAACGCTCTTAGATTTGAAAGATGTCAAACACTTTTTGGACCCAGGTGTGTCGAGGGTCTGGCATAGGTCTGGTAGAGCCTGGGATCAGATATGTGGCAGGTCAGGTACCGCAGTCAGCCATGTGAGGCTCCAGTTAGTTCCTGCCCCAGGCCTCAATAATGTAGATGTGGGGCTCAGTAACATGGGGCTCAGTCAGTAAAATGTGGAGCAGCTTTCAGTTGGCCTCCCGCTGCTCCTCGTCTGCAGGCCGAGCCGACCGCTGAGCACCATCTGTAGACCATTACACCCTGTCCATCTTGAAGACTGTCCATGTAGTCTACAGGACCACAACTTTAACCGCATGGCGAAAAACAGCATCCCCTCAGTGTCATCCCTACCATACATTATTTAATTAGAGTACACATTCCATAAAACCTGTTATTAACACTGTATTATTATATTAACAACACTGTATGAACACACAACCTTGTAGATGAAGTGTCACTTCGCCACCGCTTGGTCAGAGCTGGCTGGCTGGCTGACTGGCACTCACAGCAGAGAGAGGAGTAGAGAGGTAGAAAGCAGAAACTCTCCCAAGGCCACATGACTGCAGTAGCATTAAGGGTCACAGGTCTCGGGGGGCTTGGTGTAACCTCAATCAGGGCTAAATGGGACCTTTTCTAATAGTTAAAAATACAGTGCCTTGCGAAGTATTGGGCCCCCTTGAACTTTGCGACCTTTTGCCACATTTCATGCTTCAAACATAAAGATATAAAACTGTATTTTTTTGTGAAGAATCAACAACAAGTGGGACACAATCATGAAGTGGAACGACATTTATTGGATATTTCAAACTTTTTTAACAAATCAAAAACTGAAAAATTGGGCGTGCAAAATTATTCAGCCCCCTTAAGTTAATACTTTGTAGCGCCACCTTTTTGCTGCGATTACACCTGTAAGTCGCTTGGGGTATATCTCTATCAGTTTTGCACATCGAGAGACTGAATTTGTTTCCCATTCCTCCTTGCAAAACAGCTCGAGCTCAGTGAGGTTGGATGGAGAGCATTTGTGAACAGCAGTTTTCAGTTCTTTCCACAGATTCTCGATTGGATTCAGGTCTGGACTTTGACTTGGCCATTCTAACACCTGGATATGTTTATTTTTGAACCATTCCATTGTAGATTTTGCTTTATGTTTTGGATCATTGTCTTGTTGGAAGACAAATCTCCGTCCCAGTCTCAGGTCTTTTGCAGACTCCATCAGGTTTTCTTCCAGAATGGTCCTGTATTTGGCTCCATCCATCTTCCCATCAATTTTAATCATCTTCCATGTCCCTGCTGAAGAAAAGCAGGCCCAAACCATGATGCTGCCACCACCATGTTTGACAGTGGGGATGGTGTGTTCAGAGTGATGAGCTGTGTTGCTTTTACGCCAAACATAACGTTTTGCATTGTTGCCAAAAAGTTCCATTTTAGTTTCATCTGACCAGAGCACCTTCTTCCACATGTTTGGTGTGTCTCCCAGCTGGCTTGTGGCAAACTTTAAACAACACTTTTTATGGATATCTTTAAGAAATGGCTTTCTTCTTGCCACTCTTCCATAAAGGCCAGATTTGTGCAATATGCGACTGATTGTTGTCCTATGGACAGAGTCTCCCACCTCAGCTGTAGATCTCTGCAGTTCATCCAGAGTGATCATGGGCCTCTTGGCTGCATCTCTGATCAGTCTTCTCCTTGTATGAGCTGAAAGTTTAGAGGGACGGCCAGGTCTTGGTAGATTTGCAGTGGTCTGATACTCCTTCCATTTCAATATTATCGATTGCACAGTGCTCCTTGGGATGTTTAAAGCTTGGGAAATCTTTTTGTATCCAAATCCGGCTTTAAACTTCTTCACAACAGTATCTCGGACCTGCCTGGTGTGTTCCTCTGAGACTATCACAGTGCAGGTGCATTTATACGGAGACTTGATTACACACAGGTGGATTGTATTTATCATCATTAGTCATTTAGGTCAACATTGGATCATTCAGAGATCCTCACTGAACTTCTGGAGAGAGTTTGCTGCACTGAAAGTAAAGGGGCTGAATAATTTTGCACGCCCAATTTTTCAGTTTTTGATTTGTTAAAAAAGTTTGAAATATCCAATAAATGTCGTTCCACTTCATGATTGTGTCCCACTTGTTGTTGATTCTTCACAAAAAAATACAGTTTTATATCTTTATGTTTGAAGCCTGAAATGTGGCAAAAGGTCGCAAAGTTCAAGGGGGCCGAATACTTTCGCAAGGCACTGTATCCAGATGATGACCTTTGAACCATGTTGCTCAGTGATGTGGAAGTCCCCTGTGGGGTCGGAGTTCTGAAACACCTCTGTTAATCTGCAGGATTAGTGAGGGGCTCAGAACACAGCAGCCTTTCTTTCTCCCCTAATATCTCTCTCCCTCTCTTTCTGGCCTTTTCTACATTCCCTGCTCCCTAAAACGATTTTTCCTTAAAAAAAGAGAGTGGGGCGATGACATCAGTTTTAAGGATAGTGCATCTTTTTATTGTGGACACATTTGTGTTGTTATGGTATCGGCTGACAGTCAGTCAGACAACAACATAATACCTCTGTTATATACATTTGACGCTGCTAATCTATCGGATAGGGAGCTGAAATCATTCTGAGCCAGCCAGGCAGGCAGAAGCTCCTAAATATATAATACCGTTAAATCTAATTATAGTTCAGTGTTGCCGGAACAAAACCCAACGTGTGTCTCTGCATCGAGGTAATTCAATAGGAGTAAAGAGTAAACAGAGATTCATTCGGGTTAAAATGATCCATTCGAGATTGTTTCGGCAAACATTTCCATAATTTTATTTAATTATACTCCAGTTTATACCAAGGCTGGGTGAAACATGACATCTCGGCAGTGTTGAGGTGTTTTTAAATGAATACGGAGCTACCCAAACCAGAAACAGACACAGACATCTGAGCTAGGAGAGAGAGACAGAGTGAGGGAAAGAGAGATGAAGAGCAGACCAAGATAAGATAAGGCCCACCTTATCTCTCTCCATCTCTCTTTCCCTCACTCTGTCTCTCTCCTAGCTCAGATGTCTGTGTCTGTTTCTGGTTTGGGTAGCTCCGTATTCATTTAAAATACACAAACAAAGATTGAAACAGACATCACGTAGGTATAGAGCATCAAGTCGGCAGATGAACGCTAGATCCACATTCGATGGGTTGTGTGCGAACCTTTAAATGTGAATAGCATTGACTAGGATGAACGCATGGCTGTAACAACTTTGCTCTTAGGACCACAAGACTCCCTATAGGCAAGGCTGTGTTGGGACTGGAGCTCAGACAGGCCTGGGGCTGAGGCTGGGCTCTGGGCTGGTAATAGACCACTGTGGAAAACACAACTGGCACAGAAGCGAAATGCTTACCCAACAAGGCTTTTCTCCACTTAAATGTTCTGCTATTTGTCCAACGTGCCTAGGCCTCTCAGCCAACCTTCTGTGACTTCCTCTCCTTCTGGGTGGTCAACAATTCAAGATGTGACTCTGGATTTATGTTAATTTGAACCTTTATTTAACTAGGCAAGTTAGTTAAGAACAAATTCTTATTTACAATGATAGCCTAGGAACAGTGGGTTAACTGTCTTGTTCATGGACAGAACAACAGATTTGTACTGTGTCCGCTTAGGGATTCAATCTAGCACCCTTTCAGTTACTGGCCCAATGCTCTAACCACTAGGCTACCTGCCACCCTGGATGCTGTGTTTGCTAGGGATGAAGAAAAAGTGTGACACCAATCAGGACCTCGAGGACTGGAGTTGCCCACCCTTGGTCTAAAAGGTTCATTGTTGGAGAGCTACCATCCTGTAGCTGTTGGCTCCAACCCCAATCTAGCCACCTGAGTCTAAGAATTAGCTGGTTGACAAGCTGGATCAGGTTCGTTACAACTGGGGTTGGAGTGAAAACTTACAGGAGGGTATCTCTCCAGGAACAGGGTTGGAGTGAAAACTTACAGGAGGGTATCTCTCCAGGAACAACTAGGGTTAAGTGCCTTGCTGAAGGGCACATTAACAGAATCAGCAACCTTTTGGATACTGACCCAACACTCCTAATTGCTGGGCTACCTGCCGCCCACCTACCGAACCAACTGTCCCTAGACATGATCAACCAGAATACAGGGCCCAAGTCACAGGACATTATGGCTGCGTTTATACAGGCAGCCCAACCCTGATCCTTTACACTGACTAATGAGAAATCATTGAGCCACAGAGCATAAAAATATGTTTTAGATCAATTGTTGTATGATATGTTCAAGCAATAGGCCGAATAAATCATTGGACAAATAACAATTAGATTGTCAGAGCGCGTACATTTATAATACATGCACAGACCTAGCAAGCAATAAAGACCAAAAAAGCAAAAATAGAAAAATAGCCATATATGAAACATATCCCATCCCACCCTCCCACCCTTTGGATTTTTAAAGGAAAGAAAAATTGAAAGAGAGAAGATAACGCAGTAGATAAGAGTGGGAATTAGTTGTTCAGCTTATCAAGCCTTTATTTTTCCAGATAGAAAAGGTTGGAATCCAAAGTAGTCTGACCTCCATGATAATCTGAGTCTATTATTGTTTCTGGGCTGGAAAATAGGATTTTATGAAACAGTAGTTTTGCTTTACTCACTTTAACGTTCAGTGAACTCTCCATGACGGTGTTATTAGAACTGAATCAGGACTGAGCCAGCACGCTTTGTGATGAATCAAAAAAGGTCGCTGGACTGAACTGTAATTGGGTATTTCCTTGGCCTGTTCTGTGTTGAGACCAGCTTTCATGCCTAATTATCTGTGGTTATAGTGATCTCTACTGGCCATATGATATATTGTAGTTTCGTATATGTTTCTCTTTTTGTAGGATTGTAAATCTTTTTTGTTTTGGAAAGGAAAAACAACGACACCATCACCAACAACAGCAATAAAGGATTGTACCTTAATTACATTTAAACAAAAGCTAACACTTGAGATGATTTACACAGTCTCCTCTAAACAGTTGATGTTGAGATGTGTCTGTTACTTGAACTCTGTGAAGCATTTATTTGGGCTGCAATTTCTGAGGCCAGTTTTTGCGACTGCACTTGAAGAAACTTCAAAAGTTCTTGAAATGCTCCATATTGACTGACCTTCATGTCTTAAAGTAATGATGGAATTTAGTTTCTCTTTGGTTAGTTGAGCTGTTCTTGCCATAATATGGACATGGTCTTTTACCAAATAAGGCTATCTTCTGTATGCCACAAGGCACAGCTGTTAATTGAAATGCATTCCAGGTGACTACCTGGGATATTTAGCAGTCTTATGGCCTTGAGCTTTTTCAGTCTCTCGGTCCCAGCTTTGATGCACCTGTACTGACCTTGCCTTCTGGAGGATAGCGGGGGGAACATGATTCATGGCTTTTCTAGCTTTTCTATTTCCCTTTGTAGCCCGTGATTGTCAGCCCAGAGGCGCCAGAGTCGCAGCCCCTCAGCCCAGAGGCGCCAGAGTCGCAGCCCCTCAGCCCAGAGGCGCCAGAGTCGCAGCCCCTCAGCCCAGAGGCGACAGAGTCGCAGCCCCTCAGCCCAGAGGCGCCAGAGTCGCAGCCCTCAGCCCAGAGGCGCCAGAGTCGCAGCCCCTCAGCCCAGAGGCGCCAGAGTCGCAGCCCCTCAGCCCAGAGGCGCCAGAGTCGCAGCCCCTCAGCCCAGAGGCGCCAGAGTCGCAGCCCCTCAGCCCAGAGGCGCCAGAGTCGCAGCCCCTCAGCCCAGAGGCGACAGAGTCGCAGCCCCTCAGCCCAGAGGCGCCAGAGTCGCAGCCCCTCAGCCCAGAGGCGCCAGAGTCGCAGCCCCTCAGCCCAGAGGTGCCAGAGTCGCAGCCCCTCAGCCCAGAGGCGCCAGAGTCGCAGCCCCTCAGCCCAGAGGCGACAGAGTCGCAGCCCCTCAGCCCAGAGGCGCCAGAGTCGCAGCCCCTCAGCCCAGAGGCGCCAGAGTCGCAGCCCCTCCAGCCCAGAGGCGCCAAAGTCGCAGCCCCTCAGCCCAGAGGCGCCAGAGTCGCAGCCCCTCAGCCCAGAGGCGCCAGAGTCGCAGCCCCTCAGTCCAGAGGCGCCAAAGTCGCAGCCCCTCAGTCCAGAGGCGCCCTTCAGTCCGGAGCTCTCTATGAGGGCCTTCAGTCCGGGGTCGGCGGTGAGGGTCCCCGCTCTAGATGCGTCACCTAAGTGGGCTGAGCCAAAGGCGGAGCGGGGTCCACGTCCCTCACCAGAGCCGCCACAGCGGAGTAATGCCCAACCAGACCCTCCCCTATAGGGTCAGTTTTTCCGTCCAGAGACCGCACCTTGGGGGGGGGGGGGGGGGGGGGAGTACGGTCACGCCCAGACCGTAGAGATCCTTTTTATGTCTCTATTTTGGTTTGGTCAGGGCGTGAGTTGGGGTGGGCATTCTATGTTTTGTGTTCTATTTCTGTGTGTTTGGCCGGGTGTGGTTCTCAATCAGAGGCAGCTGTCTATCGTTGTCTCTGATTGAGAACCATACTTAGGTAGCCTTTTCCCACCTGTGTTTTGTGTGTAGTTGTTTTCTGTTTTGTGTCTGCACCAGACAGAACTGTTTATGTTTCAGTTATTCTCTTGTTGTTTTTGTTAATCAGTGTTCAGTTCTAAATAAATAAGATGAACACGTGCTGCGCTTTGGTCCACTCCTTCCAACAGCCATTACAAAGCAAGTCAGCCATATCAGTGATGCTTTTTTGAAAGGCAGTAAATGAGGCTGAATGAACTGTTTGCATGGGTGTTAGTAGTTCAAAAAGACAGCTTGGTGCATTCAACATGTCACCTCTTACAAAAACAAGTAGTGACAAGGTCAATCTGTCCTCTACTTTGTGCCATGAGAGATTGACATGCATATTATTAATGTTAGCTCTGCGTGTACATTTAAGGGCCAGCTGTGCTGCCATGTTCTGGGACAGTTGTAATTTTCCGAAGTCCCTCTTTGTGGCACCTGACCACACGACTGGGCAGTAGCCCAGGTGCGACAAAACTAGGGCCTGTAGGACCTGCCTTGTTGATATTGATGTTAAGAAGGCAGAGTAGATCTTTATTATGGACAGACCTCTCCCCATCTTAGCTACTGTTGTATCAATATGTTTTGACCATAAGAGTTTAGAATCCAGGGTTACTCCAAGCAGTCTTCTCAACTAAATTTCCACATTATTTATTGCAAGATTTAGTTGAGGTTTAGGGTTTAGTGAATGATTTGTCCCAAATAAAATGCTTTTAGTTTTTGAAATGTTTAGGACTAACTAATTTATTGCCACCCATATTGCCACCCACTCTTTGTTAAGAGTTGCAGTGATTTCACTCACTGTATAGTTTTGAGTCATCTTCATACATAGACACACAGGCTTTACTCAGAGCCAGTGGCAGGTCATTAGTAAAGATTGAAAAAAGTAAGGGGCCTAGACAGCTGCCCTGGGGAATGTCTGATTCTACCTGGATTATGTTGGGGAGGCTACCATTAAAGAACACCCTCTGTGTTATGTTAGACAGGTAACTCTCAATCCACCGTATAGCAGGGGGTGTAAAGCCATAACATATACGGTTTTCCAGTAGCATACTGTGTGTAGACCTGGAAATGTTTGTCATGTTTAACATTGTGCTCAGCACTGTTTGCTCTGTGAGCCCACACCACCCTGTACAGTGCTGCTCAGACATCTTCCTCTCATCTGTCCCGGCTGTGATGTGCTCAGCAGGATGTGTTTGCTCTGCACTGTGTGTCTGCTCCTCTCAGGCTGCACTCGGCTCCTTGAATGAGGGAGTCCACTGAACAAATGAGGCCTTAACAATAATGACAATGATTATTATGGGACACAGAGAGAGAGGACGAGGTAGATAACCTAGTTGAAGCGGGCAGGGAGCGGGTTCTAGGGTTATAGAGCTGTGGAGAGAGAGGCAGGAGCTCCCAGTCTGGTTGTAATTTACAGGAGAGCAGGTAGCAGACAATTAACCTCACTTCCTGATGATGTCACTTCCTGATAATGTCAGAGCCTGCCCTCCGGAATCATGAGTAGGAAGAGAAGGAAATAATCAACATAAAAAACACTCACAGGAGGAGAGAATGGACTCCTCTGTACTTTTATGTTGCAGTTTTTCTCTTTCCCAACTCTGCAGTGTGTCGTTAATGTTTAATGCCGACTCTGTTAGCAGACAGACTGCAGAGCTGTGGTCTCTGAGAGAGACAGAGCGAGAGCGACAGACAGAGAGGAGATGACAGAGCTTTCCTGACTGGTGCCAGAACCACCAAGTCAATAACTTCAGAGGGTTTCCATCCAGCGGTGCAGAGAGCGGACATCTCACGCCACCATGCCTGCTCCCATTTCATCTCCGTCCTGACCAGGACACGGGAACCATAACACAGCGGTATAAAAGTAGACGGTGCAAATGTTTTCTCAATCGCTGCAGGGCCTGGAGGAGGCTGTAAGTGTATAGCGTTGCATACATTGAGCAGCTCCACTTTGTCTCTCCCTCTGTGAGATCATCCTCATGACTTCCATACACACGGCAGAACTCTTTATTGAGAGAAACAGAGATTCAGAGCGTAGAAGGGTGGAGTGGTAGAGGGGATGATTTGGGAGGTTCCCCCTCCTCCTCCCCCCTCGTTCTCATTAGCTGGCAGGGGAGTCGTCTAAATACCCTATATACATTTCCGGATGTTCCTTTGTGATTCAACATGGCTGGATCAGATCTCTTCAGATCAGTTTAATCTGCTGGGATCCAGTTTCACCCAGAGGACCACCAGACTCTGATATGTGGGCCAGAATTGGAGAGAAGAATAAGTGGCTTTAAGACTGTCTGCCTTCAGGGGCTGTGTCTTTGTGTAACACTGAAACCAGTTAGAGGAAAGAAGAAGAACAATGATCTTCTAGGGAGTAAAAGGGAAAGTTACTGTATTGCTTTCAGGGAACTCAGATCCATTCCTTCCTGCAGCAGGACTGGCCTCCAGCTCCAGCAGCAGGAAATGATGTGTTTAGTCTTGGCCTCAGTAAACAGACAGCTGGATAATGTGGATGATGTATGACATGTTTACTGTGTAATATTGGGCGTATCTGTTATCGGTTAGGGCACCTACAGAGCAAATAAATAACGTGGTTTAATAATGTTCTCATGTAATAATGTAGGCTAGTCCTGTAATATGTGATTGTGATTGTAGACACCACAGGGCATTGTCATTCTCTCTCTCTCTCTCTCTCTCTTCCCATCCCTCCCTCCCTCACTCTCTCTCAACATCACTGTGTTTCTCTGCCTCTCTCCCATGAATGTAAACATTGTTAGGGCTACTGATTTCAAGTGTCAGGGAGAGAGAAGAGAGTTTTTACACTAATATTGTCCTGTCAGACAGTAAAATGCTCTCAGCAGAGCGTTTATTTGACTCCCTTTAACCATCGGTGTATTCTCTATGATGGTGTTATTGGAGCCTAATCACAATAAGTGACTCCAAATTGACACAATACATTATTTAACATGAATTTATATTGGGTACAGAATAATCTAAAACACAACCAAAACAAACAAATGGATCCAACACATTTGTAGCGTCACAACCTTGATGTAGTCATTGCGTACTATGAATACTGGACCAAATACTTAACTTTTTGCCATTTTAATACACATATATTTGTCCCAATGCTTTTGGTCCCCTTAAATGGGGGGACTGTGTACAAAAAGTGCTGTAATTTCTAAACGGTTCAACCCACGCTGCCCAAATTGTGGGCTTCCCAAATAGGCAAAGGCCTACACACTTGTGATTTGAAACAATCCACAGCAACACACAAAAAGCTAACAATCCTCTCTGGCTAAGTCATGCTCTCTGGTGAAGTATATCTTTTTTGTTTTTATTTAGACAGGAGAATTTATATAATTTGGGCAAAACTTACATTTACTTTATGGGAAGCCAGCATGATAACACTGCATTGCAAACCCCACCAACTTTCCTTTCCAATTCGCAAGAGGCTGACACCAGAGATTTGTATATAATGATGAGATGCTCATGTCTCCACCCTAACAATAGCGTGTCCTAAAGGCGCGAAGACAGGCGACAAGTTTCGGGCTGGATATTATGCCCATGGAAATGCATTGAGCTTATTCTGGACAGATTTTTGGCGAGAGTGAGCCCTCTCGATTAGCCTCTTCCTCTGCTGAAACGCTCTCACTGGAGAAAGTCCCAAGTTCCACAGCTCAGGTCGAGTCAAGTCACAAGTCCCTAATTTCGGATTTCGAATCCTCAAGTCAAAGGTTAAGTGTTTTGCAATTAAAATGCATCACTGATTTTGGACCCACGTGTGTTACAAACGGCATCCCTTTCCCCCACTCTCACATAGTCTTTGAAATTGAATGAAACTATTTTTGGGACTGATGATGCCCATATGCGGAGGTGGCACTACAGGTCCTGGAGTGGTGGGGCAAATTGTTTTCCCTGGGGCCCGGAGCATTTCCTATTCTAGTAACCTAACCATGTATAAATCATAACCCTGTTGTAGGGTCTGAAAGGGATTAAGTAGTTGTATGGGAAATGCAACCAACTTTACTTTATAGTCATTTAACCAGACTCTCCTATCCAGAGCAATTAGGATTAAGATCCTTGCTCAAGGGCACAGCGATACATTTTCACCTAGTCAGCTTGGGGATTTGAACCCTTGACCTTTCACTTACTGCCACCTAGGTATACAGATATTTTCTAAACAGGTCACAGGGTTTTTAGGAACGAAAACCCTGTCAAACTCCAGCAACCTTGTACTTGTTATTATGAATTATATTTTAAAATGAGACTTTACACAGACACTGCAATTGGACAAAAGAACTCACAGGGCTGAGCTTTCAGCATATAGGCCTATGCAACTGCAAGATAACTCACAAAGTGGGTTAATTACCTTGCTCAGGGGCAGAACTACAGATTTTTACCTCATCAGCTCAGGGATTTGATTCAGCAACCTTTCAATTACTGGCCCAATGCTCTAACCACTAGGCTGCCTGCCGCCACAATCAGTATTGTGTTGTTTCAGTCATATGAGTTAAGAATTATGGATTGAAAAGGTCAAGGTAGCCTAGCTAGCCAACTCACATCTGAATATAGCCAATTCTTTTTGATCACATTCACATTTTTCCCCTAACACAAATAATGTGGCTATAAATAGGCTACATAACCCTGGCAAGAGGGCAAGAGGGGACAGGGTGCATTGTCTGTAGGATTTGCAGCTGCTGGCTGTAGTTATCAGTAGTCTAGTTGATCAGAAGGAAATCATTTTGTTTTCTTCACATACAGTTCAGGTGTCGGCTGCTGCAACATTTCTGTGAAGAGTTCCTGCTTGTGTATGTCAGGAATGATGTGTTATCACGTTTGCTAAATAAATACCGGAGGACAGTGGAGCTGTGCGCACTTTGCTAGATAATGTGCTTTGTGCCTGACCTGCTCAACCAGTGATTTACGTGAATCTGGTTGGTCAAGACACAGGACAGAACACACAGAACCTGCAGCACTCCGATATAAAGGACAGAGCGGCTTACATAGTGCACAAGATTACAAATAGAGTCTCTCGAGTCATACAGCTCATGTCCAAATAGAGTCTCTCGAGTCATACAGCTCATGTCCAAGTCTAGATGGCGTAGCAAGATGGCGTAGCAGTCGGACGTGTGTTTTGTCTTGTCCCGTCCTGTATAGTAATCGGAACCCTCATCAGAAGCTAGCCGCTAACTAGCTACTAGCTAGCCACTGCTAGCGGTCTTCAATACTAACTAGGACACCAGCGCGACATCTACCCAAAGCATATCAGACTGCTTTTTCTCTACCACATCTCCGGATTCCTACCGCAAGCTCTGAACCTTTATACCGGATCATCGTAAATAGCTAGCTGCAATCCGAGTGGCTACTCCTGGCTAACGTCTCTGTCCCAGAGCAAGCACCAGTTAGCCTGGAGCTAGCCTCGAGCTAAGCCCATCTCCCGACTAGCCGAAGAGGTCCAAAAATACCTAATTTGCCAATTGGCCTGGACCCTCTACTGACCCTCTACTGCCGACACGGAGCCCCGCCGATCCATCACGACTGGTCCGCCGACATAATCGTCCGAGTGGGTTTCAACAGGCTTTTCCGCTGCGACATCGCCAAAGATCCATCTGCTGGCCAAGGCCCGCGAGCTTTCTGAATCGCTGTATCTCCAGCTCACCGCATGAAGAGGAATAAACAGACTCACCCCATCGCGACGTCCCCCAAAGGTTAACTCTCTAGCCCTCGCTATCTCCCTGCTTGCTAATTCGGCCTGCTAACGGCTAGCTTGTCAAGCTCTGGTCCGCTAACTGCTACCTTGTCTAGCTCGGGCCTACGAACTGTTAGCTTGTTAGCACAGGCCTGCTAACCGTCTGAACCACCGCGTCCCAATCACTCTCTGACCCCATTTACTTTCTATCTCTTTTTGATTTTTAATTTGTTTATACCTTCCGGAAACCTGCCTCACCCAATGTGATACGGAATCGCTATTACTTTTACTCTTATTTTTATTTTTATGACACACTCAAGAACCTCCAGACGCTAACCAGCTAACTAGCTACAAGCTAGTTAGTCATTGTTAGTTTAAAAAAAAACCTGGATAACACTCGCCAGCCCAGCCCCCCTGCCCATCCACCGCTGCCCCCTGGACACTGATCTCTTGGCTACATAGCTGACGCACGCTGGACTGTCCATTAATCACGGTACTCCTTTCTGCTTGTTTGTCTTACCTGTCGGCCCCGTTGCCTAGTCAACGCCATTTTACCTGCTGTTTGTTGTGCTAGCGGATTAGCCTCGCCTACTGTTTTTAGCTAGCTTTCCAAATTCAACACCTGTGATTACTGTATGCCTCGCTGTATGTCTCTCTCAGATGTCAATATGCCTTGTATACTGTTGTTCAGGTTAGTTATAATTGTTTTAGTTCACAATGGAGCCCCTAGACCCACTCTGCATACCCCTGTTACCTCCTTTGTCCCACCTCCCACACATGCGGTGACCTCACCCATTACAACCAGCATGTCCAGAGATACAACCTGTCTCATCATCCCCAGTGCCTGGGCTTACCTCCGCTGTACCCGCACCCCACCATACCCCTGTCTGCGCATTATGCCCTGAATATATTCTACCATGCCCAGAAACCTGCTCCTCTTATCCTCTGCCCCCAACGCTCTAGGCGACCAGTTTTGATAGCCTTTAGCCGCACCCTCATACTACTCCTTCTCTGTTCCGCGGGTGATGTGGAGGTAAACCCAGGCCCTGCATGTCCCCAGGTACCCTCATTTGTTGACTTCTGTGATCGAAAAAGCCTTGGTTTTATGCATGTCAACATCAGAAGCCTCCTCCCTAAGTTTGTTTTACTCACTGCTTTAGCACACTCTGCTAACCCTGATGTCCTTGCCGTGTCTGAATCCTGGCTCAGGAAGGCCACCAAAAATTCAGAGATTTCCATACCCAACTATAACATCTTCCGTCAAGATAGAACTACCAAAGGGGGCGGAGTTGCAGTCTACTGCAGAGATAGCCTGCAAAGTAATGTCATACTTTCCAGGTCCATACCCAAACAGTTCAAACTACTAATTTAAAAAAATTACCCTCTCCAGAAATAAGTCTCTCACTGTTGCCGCCTGCTACCGGCCACCCTCAGCTCCCAGCTGTGCCCTGGACACCATTTGTGAGTTGATCGCCCCCCATCTAGCTTCAGAGTTTGTTCTGTTAGGTGACCTAAACTGGAATATGCTTAACACCCCGGCAGTCCTACAATGTAAGCTAGATGCCCTCAATCTCACTCAAATCATCAAGGAACCCACCAGGTACAACCCTAACTCTGTAAACAAGGGCACCCTCATAGACGTCATCCTGACCAACTGGCCCTCCAAATACACCTCCGCTGTCTTCAACCAGGATCTCAGCGATCACTGCCTCATTGCCTGTATCCGCCACGGAGCCGCAGTCAAACGACCACCCCTCATCACTGTCAAACACTCCCTAAAACACTTCTGTGAGCAGGCCTTTCTAATCGACCTGGCCCGGGTATCCTGGAAGGACATT
Source organism: Oncorhynchus nerka (assembly GCF_034236695.1). Taxonomy (NCBI): domain Eukaryota; kingdom Metazoa; phylum Chordata; class Actinopteri; order Salmoniformes; family Salmonidae; genus Oncorhynchus; species Oncorhynchus nerka. The sequence continues at coordinate 68,783,136 of NC_088399.1, read as the reverse complement.
GACCTCATCCCGTCAGTTGAGGATGCCTGGTCATTCTTTAAAAGTAACTTCCTCACCATTTTAGATAAGCATGCTCCGTTCAAAAAATGCAGAACCAAGAACAGATACAGCCCTTGGTTCACTCCAGACCTGACTGCCCTCGGCCAGCACAAAAACATCCTGTGGCGGACTGCAATAGCATCGAATAGCCCCGTGATATGCAACTGTTCAGGGAAGTCAGGAACCAATACACGCAGTCAGTCAGGAAAGCTAAGGCCAGCTTCTTCAGGCAGAAGTTTGCATCCTGTAGCTCCAACTCCAAAAGTTCTGGGACACTGTGAAGTCCATGGAGAACAAGAGCACCTCCTCCCAGCTGCCCACTGCACTGAGGCTAGGTAACACGGTCTCCACCGATAAATCCACGATTATCGAAAGCTTCAATAAGCACTTCTCAACGGCTGGCCATGCCTTCCGCCTGGCTACTCCAACCTCGGCCAACAGCTCCGCCCCCCCCGCAGCTCCTCGCCCAAGCCTCTCCAGGTTCTCCTTTACCCAAATCCAGATAGCAGATGTTCTGAAAGAGCTGCAAAACCTAGACCCGTACAAATCAGCTGGGCTTGACAATCTGGACCCTCTATTTCTGAAACTATCTGCCGCCATTGTCGCAACCCCTATTACCAGCCTGTTCAACCTCTCTTTCATATCGTCTGAGATCCCCAAGGATTGGAAAGCTGCCGCAGTCATCCCCCTCTTCAAAGGGGAGACACCCTGGACCCAAACTGCTATAGACCTAAATCCATCCTGCCCTGCCTATCTAAGGTCTTGAAAGCCAAGTCAACAAACAGGTCACTGACCATCTCGAATCCCACCGTACCTTCTCCGCTGTGCAATCTGGTTTCCGAGCCGGTCACGGGTGCACCTCAGCCACGCTCAAGGTACTAAACGATATCATAACCGCCATCGATAAAAGACAGTACTGTGCAGCCGTCTTCATCGACCTCGCCAAGGCTTTCGACTCTGTCAATCACCATATTCTTATCGGCAGACTCAATAGCCTCGGTTTCTCGGATGACTGCCTTGCCTGGTTCACCAATTACTTTGCAGACAGAGTTCAGTGTGTCAAATCGGAGGGCATGCTGTCCGGTCCTCTGGCAGTCTCTATGGGGGTGCCACAGGGTTCAATTCTCGGGCCGACTCTTTTCTCTGTATATATCAATGATGTTGCTCTTGCTGCGGGCGATTCCCTGATCCACCTCTACGCAGACGACACCATTCTATATACTTTCGGCCCGTCATTGGACACTGTGCTATCTAACCTCCAAACGAGCTTCAATGCCATACAGCACTCCTTCCGTGGCCTCCAACTGCTCTTAAACGCGAGTAAAACCAAATGCATGCTTTTCAACCGATCGCTGCCTGCACCCGCATGCCCGACTAGCATCACCACCCTGGATGGTTCCGACCTTGAATATGTGGACATCTATAAGTACCTAGGTGTCTGGCTAGACTGCAAACTCTCCTTCCAGACTCACATCAAACATCTCCAATCGAAAATCAAATCAAGAGTCGGCTTTCTATTCCGCAACAAAGCCTCCTTCACTCACGCCGCCAAGCTTACCTAGTAAAACTGACTATCCTACCGATCCTCGATTTCGGCGATGTCATCTACAAAATGGCTTCCAACACTCTACTCAGTAAACTGGATGCAGTCTATCATAGTGCCATCCGTTTTGTCACCAAAGCACCTTATACCACCCATCACTGCGACTTGTATGCTCTAGTCGGCTGGCCCTCGCTACATATTCGTCGCCAGACCCACTGGCTCCAGGTCATCTACAAGTCCATGCTAGGTAAAGCTCCGCCTTATCTCAGTTCACTGGTCACGATGGCAACACCCATCCGTAGCACACGCTCCAGCAGGTGTATCTCACTGATCATCCCTAAAGCCAACACCTCATTTGGCCGCCTTTCGTTCCAGTACTCTGCTGCCTGTGACTGGAACGAACTGCAAAAATCGCTGAAGTTGGAGACTTTTACCTCCCTCACCAACTTCAAACATCAGCTATCCGAGCAGCTAACCGATCGCTGCAGCTGTACATAGTCTATTGGTAAATAGCCCACCCTTTTTCACCTACCTCATTCCCATACTGTTTTTATACTGTTTTTTTATTTATTTATTGACTTTTCTGCTCTTTTGCACACCAATATCTCTACCTGTACATGACCATCTGATCATTTATCACCCCAGTGTTAATCTGCAAAATTGTATTATTCGCCTACCTCCTCATGCCTTTTGCACACATTGTATATAGACTGCCCATTTTTTTTTTTCTACTGTGTTATTGACTTGTTAATTGTTTATTCCATGTGTAACTCTGTGTTGTCTGTTCACACTGCTATGCTTTATCTTGGCCAGGTCGCAGTTGCAAATGAGAACTTGTTCTCAACTAGCCTACCTGGTTAAATAAAGGTGAAATAAAAAATAAAATAAATAAGTCACGAGTCATAGATGCTCCACTCGAAGTCTGGAGGCAAGTGTTTTTTTCTCAAGTCCCAAAAGATGTGGCTTATGTGTAGAGTAAGATGATGAAAAGGTTTTGCAAATCAGCCTCAATCAACTGAAGACCGATATTCATTAGATTTATCTTGAATGTGGAGTAATTTGTGGGAATCAAATGTCATGAACATATTCAAACCCCCGGTATTTGTAAGAGGTGGCCAACCCCCTTTGAGAGAAACACTACAAAAGTATGTGGACACCCCTTGAAATGAGTGTATTTGGCTATTTCAGCCACACCCGTTGCTGACAAGTGTATAAAATCGAGCACACAGCCATGCAATCTCCATAGACAAACCTTGGCAGTAGAATGGCCCGTATTGAAGAGCTCAGTGACTTAATTGTGGCACCATCATAGGATGCCACTTTTCCCAAAAGTCAGTTCTTCAAATTTCTGCCCTGCTAGTGCTGCCCCGATCAATTGTAAGTGCTGTCATTGTGAAGTGGAAAGGTCTAGGAGCAACAACCGTCTCAGCCCGGAAGTGGTAGTCTACACAAGCTCACAGAACGGGACCGCAGAGTACTGAAGCGCATAAACGTCTTCTGTTGCTACACTCACTATCGAGTTCCAAACTGCCTTTGGAAGCAACGTCAGCACAATAAATGTTCGTTATGAGCATCATGAAATGGGTTTCCATTGCTGAGCAGCCAAACACAAACCTAAGATCACCATGCTCAATGCCAAGCGTCGGATGGAGTGGTGTAACGCTCGCCACTATTGGACTCTGGATCAGTGGAAAAGCGTTCTCTGAAGTGATGAATCACGCTACACCATCTGGCAGTCCAATGGACTAATCTGGGTTTGACGGGTGCCAGGAGAACGCTATCTGTCCGAATGCATAGTGCCAACTATAAAGTTTGGTGCAGGAGAAATAATAGTCTGTGGCTGTTTTTCATGGTTCAGGCCCCTTAGTTCCAGTGAAGGGAAATCTTAACGCTACAGCATACAATGACATTCTAGATGATTCTGTGCTTCCAACTTTGTGGCAACAGTTTTGGGAAGGCCCTTTCCTGTGCATGCCCCTGTGCAAAGCCGACTGCGAGCCAGGCCTAGTCACCCGACATCAGTGCCCGACATCCGACATGCTCTTGTGGCTGAATGGAAGGAAGTCCCCTCAGCAATGTTCCAACATCTAGTGGAAAGACATCCCAGAAGACTGGAGACAGTTAAAGCAGCAAACTCCATATTAATGCCCATGATTTTGGAAAAACACAGCAGCCTTTCTTTCTCCCTTAATCGATCTCTCTCTCTTTCTCTCCCTTTCTCCATTTCTGGCTCCCTACAACTCTCTCCTTAAATTGACCAACTTTTTTTTTTTTTTTTTTTTTGGGGGGGCTTTTTATTATGCTAATTCGATTTTCGTGGCGGCGAGGACATCGACTCTAGGGGGTTTAAAGGATAGTGTATCGTTTTATTATGGACACATTCGTGTTGTTATGGTAACATAATACTACCTCTGTTATATACATTTGATGCCGCTAATCTATTGGATAAGAAGCTGAAATCATTCTGAGCCAGCCAGGCAGGCAGAAGCTCCTAAATATATAATACCGTTAAATCTAATTATAGTTCAGTGCTGCCGGAACAAAACCCAACGTATGTCTCTGCATCGAGGTAATTCAATAGGAGTAAAGAGTAAACAGAGATTCATTTGGGTTAAAATGATCCATTCTAGATGGTTTCAACAAACATTTCCATCATTTGATTGAATTATATTCCAGTTTATACCAAGGCTGGTGGAACATGACATCTCGGCAGTGTTGAGGTGTCGAGGATATCACTCCTGTTAAATCTGGGTAAAGATATTTCTCTCACTTGTGTTGGCAGATGAATGGTTGTACAGATGAATGGTCTGCCCAGTTTCAGGAGGCACGGCTGGCTCACCTTATCTCTCTCCATCTCTCTCTCCATCTCTCGCTCTGTCTCTCTCTCCTACCTCAGATTTATATGTCTGTTTCTGGTCTGGTTGGCTCCGTATTCATTTAAAATACACAAACAAAGATTCAAACACTCATCATGTCATACAGCATAAATGCTCAATCCACATTCAGTGTGATGTGTGCGAACCTTCAAAATGTCATCAGTAAATAGCATTGACCAGGATGAACGCATGGCTTTAACAACTCTGCTCTTAGGACCACAGGACTCCCCATGGGCAAGGCTGTGTTGGGGCTGGAGCTTGAACTGGGCTGTGTGGGCTTGGGCTAGGATTAGGAATAGAACTAAGACTGGGTTGGGGCTGGGGCTTGGGCTGGGACTGGGGCTGGTAATAGACCCCTCCTGCTCTGTGGAAAACACAACTGACACTGAAGCAAAATACGTACCCCACAAGGCCATGCTCCAGTTAGATGTTGGATGTGCAGCCATTTGTCCCACACGCCCAGGCCTCTCAGCCCACAAACCTCCAGCCTACCGGCTACCCAGCCAACCAGCACTGGCACCCAGCCCACCCCAGCCTGAGCCCATCCAGGCCTGCTGCCTGCTTTCTGTGGCTTCCCCTCCTTCTGGGTGGTCAACAGCTCAAGATGTGACTCGGGATAAGTCATGTGTGCTCCACATTCAATCTTCAGAGAGGGAACAAGAGAAAGAGAAAAAGAGAGGAAGACAGAGAGGTAGAAGGAGGGGAGAGAGAGTTGAAACAGTATAGAACTGTCAGACATAATGACATTAGAGAGGACCATGTAGTGACCTTGTAGTGATCTGTAGTACTCACTTCCAAATCTAGATTTCCTTGTTTTCTGCAGAAGCACATGGAGGGAAATTATGTTTTTACTTGCTGTCAGTTTTGCAGGCAACTTAGACACGGTTCAGTATTGTACAGACTTGCATCATACTGTATCATCAGACCCACAGTCCACAGACCACATAGCACATCAGGAGCGGCTGATGAGAAGAGCAGAGTTGCCTTCCAACTGCTCAGGGTAGTAAAGAGGCAGTACGATGCATTCATACTAGGCGCTTCCTACAGTCCACACACACACACACACACACACACACACACACACACACACACACACACACACACACACACACACACACACACACACACACACACACACACACACACACAAGTAGGCATTCTAGGGTAAGATGTTGTTCCAATACCAAATTACAACTTTAGTTTTGCTCTTGTGCAAACCCCAAATGTGAATATCATTGGAAGTATTCAAGAATGGAAAATAAAAATTCAACAATTGTCCTGTAATGATTTCAATAACAACATTTACATAGAAAACAGATTTATTCCATTTATAGAGAGACTAACACATAAACCTTCAAAGGAAAGGTGGGAGAGTTCCTCTCTAGGAGAAAAGGGGAGTGTTCCTCTCTAAGAGAGAAGGGGGAGTGTTCCTCTCTAGAAGAGAAGTGGATGTGTTCCTCTCTAGGCGAGAAGGGGGAGTTTTCATCTCTAAGAGAAAAGGGGGAGTGTTCCTCTCTAGGAGAGAAGGGGGAGTGTTCTCTCTAGAAGAGAAGGGGGAGTGTTCCTCTCTAGGAAAGAAAGGGGGAGTGTTCCTCTCTCAAAGAGAAGGGGAAGTGTTCCTCTCTAGAAGAGAAGGGGAAGTGTTCCTCTCTAAGAGAGAAGGGGGAGTGTTCCTCTCTAGAAGAGAAGGGGGAGTGTTCCTCTCTAGAAGAGAAGGGGAAGTGTTCCTCTCTAGAAGAGAAGGGGATGTGTTCCTCTCTAGGCGAGAAGGGGGAGTTTTCATCTCTAAGAGAAAAGGGGGAGTGTTCCTCTCTAGGAGAGAAGGGGGAGTGTTCTCTCTAGAAGAGAAGGGGGAGTGTTCCTCTCTAGGAAAGAAAGGGGGAGTGTTCCTCTCTCAAAGAGAAGGGGAAGTGTTCCTCTCTAGAAGAGAAGGGGAAGTGTTCCTCTCTAAGAGAGAAGGGGGAGTGTTCCTCTCTAGAAGAGAAGGGGGAGTGTTCCTCTCTAGAAGAGAAGGCGAAGTGTTCCTCTCTAGGAGAGAAGGGGATATGTTCCTCTCTAGGCGAGAAGGGGGAGTGTTCCTCTCTAGAAGAGAAGAGGGAGTGTTCCTCTCTAGAAGAGAAGGGGGAGTGTTCCTCTCTAGAAGAGAAAGGGGGGGTGTTCCTCTCTCAAAGAGAAGGGGGAGTGTTCCTCTCTCAAAGAGATGGGGAGTGTTCCTCTCTCGGAGAGAAGGGGGAGTGTTCCTCTCCAGGAGAGAAGGGGAGTGTCCCTTTCTAGAAGAGAAGGGGGAGTGTTCCTCTCTAGGAGAGAAAGGGGGAGTGTTCTTCTCTAGGAGTGAAAGGGGGAGTGTTCCTCTCTTGGAGAGAAGGGGGAGTGTTCCTCTCTAGGAGAGAAGGGGAAGTGTTCCTCTCTAGGAGAGAAATGGGGAGTGTTCCTCTCTCAAAGAGAAGGGGGAGTGTTCCTCTCTAGGAGAGAAGGGGAAGTGTTCCTCTCTAAGAGAGAAGGGGAAGTGTTCCTCTCCAGGATAGAAGGGGAAGTGTTCCTCTCCAGGATAGAAGGGGAAGTGTTCCTCTCTAAGAGAGAAGGGGAAGTGTTCCTCTCCAGGAGAGAAGGGGAGGTGTTCCTCTCTAGGCGAGAAGGGGGAGTTTTCATCTCTAAGAGAAAAGGGGGAGTGTTCCTCTCTAGGAGAGAAGGGGGAGTGTTCCTCTCTAGGAAAGAAAGGGGGAGTGTTCCTCTCTCAAAGAGAAGGGGAAGTGTTCCTCTCTAGAAGAGAAGGGGAAGTGTTCCTCTCTAAGAGAGAAGGGGGAGTGTTCTCTCTAGTGTTCTCTTGGAGCGAAGTGTTCCTCTCTAGGAGAGGGGATGTGTTCCTCTCTAGAAGGGGGAGTGTTCCTCTCTAGAGAGAAGAGGGAGTGTTCCTCTCTAAGAAGAGAAGGGGGAGTGTTCCTCTCTAGAAGAGAAAGGGGGAGTGTTCCTCTCTCAAAGAGAAGAGTGTTCCTCTCTCAAAGAGGGGAGTGTTCCTCTCTCGGAGAGAGTGTTCCTCTCCAGGAGAGAGTGTCCCTTTCTAGAAGAGAAGGGGAGTGTTCCTCTCTAGGAGAGAAAGGGGGAGTGTTCTTCTCTAGGAGTGAAAGGGGGAGTGTTCCTCTCTTGGAGAGAAGGGGGAGTGTTCCTCTCTAGGAGAGAAGGGGAAGTGTTCCTCTCTAGGAGAGAAATGGGGAGTGTTCCTCTCTCAAAGAGAAGGGGGAGTGTTCCTCTCTAGGAGAGAAGGGGAAGTGTTCCTCTCTAAGAGAGAAGGGGAAGTGTTCCTCTCCAGGATAGAAGGGGAAGTGTTCCTCTCCAGGATAGAAGGGGAAGTGTTCCTCTCTAAGAGAGAAGGGGAAGTGTTCCTCTCCAGGAGAGAAGGGGAGGTGTTCCTCTCCAGGATAGAAGGGGAAGTGTTCCTCTCTAGGAGAGAAGGGGGAGTGTTTCTCTCTCGGAGAGAAGGGGGAGTGTTATTCTCTTGGAGAGTAGGGGGGATTGTTCCTCTCTAGAAGAGAAGGGGGAGTGTTCCTCTCTAAACTCAAAATGGTTATTCTGCTGTCTCCATAGGACATCCCTTTTTGGTTCCACCTGGAATCCAAAAGGGTTATCCAAAGGGTTCTCCTATGGGGACAGCCAAAGAAACCTTTTAGGTTCCAGATATCACCTTTTTCTGAAGAGTGTAGGATAAAAGGGGGAGTGTTCTTCTCTAGAAGAGAAGGATGAGTGTTCCTCTATAGGAGAGAAGGGAGAGTGTTCCTCTAGGTTTGAGGCTCCTCAGTATTTTTTTATATGTGTTGTTGGCCAAGCCTCCTACCGGCCCAGAGAAAATGCTTAAAATTAAAACAAAATATTATTACAATCGGACCATGCGTGAATTAGACGGGGGTGACCCTGACCTGTGCTAAGCCCTTTAAGTCACGTGCGGTTTGTCAAGCCTTGTCAAGATTAGAGAAGAAGCAGAAAGTTGAGGGGATGTATGTTAAATAGCGGCTCGGTCTCCATGGTGATGATGCTAGTAAGGCAGAGAGGGCCTTGAGAGACATGACAATACAAGGACTGAGCTGTGTGTGTGTGTGTGTGTGTGTGTGTGTGTGTGTGTGTGTGTGTGTGTGTGTGTGTGTGTGTGTGTGTGTGTGTGTGTGTGTGAGTGTGTGTGTGTGTGTGTGTGTGTGTGTGTGTGTGTGTGTGTGTGTGTGTGTGTGTGTGTGTGTGTGTGTGTGTGTGTGTGCGCTTTATACAGCAAGCCATGGCCACGTGACTCACTCACTGTCGTGAACAGGGTGGTGAGTGTGTCTTACAGGGCTAATTTAAGTCTGGTTACAGTAACTAAGCAACACCTGGAGGGGCTGGAGACAATCACAAGGACAGGTGAAACAGATCAGGGTGTGACATTAGCATTGCCACTGGAGTGATAGATGTGCAAGTAGAGATACTGGGGTGCAAAAGAGCAAGAAGATAAATAACTATATGGGGATGAGGTAGTTGGTTGTGCTATTCACAGATTGGTTGAGTACAGGTACAGTGATTTGTAAGCTGCTCTGACAGCTGATGCTTAAAGTTAGAGAGATATAAGTCTCCAGCTTCAGTGATTTCTTGCAGTTTGTTCAAGTCATTGGCAGCAGAGAACTGGAAGGAAAGGCGGCCAAAGGGAGTGTTGGCTTTGGGGGTGACCAGTGAAATATACCTGCTGGAGTGCATGCTACGGGTGGGTGTTGCTATGATGATCAGTGAGCTGAGATAAGGCGGAGATTTACCTAGCAAAGACTTATAGATGACCTGGAGCCAGTGGGTTTGGCGACGAATATGTAGCGAGGGCCATTCAACGAGAGCGTATTGGTCGCAGTGGTGGGTAGTATATGGGACTTTGGTGACAAAACGGATGGCACACTGATAGACTACATCCAATTTGCTGAGTAGTTTGTAGTCTAACCAGACACCTAGGTATGTGTAGTTGTCCACATATCCTAAGTCAGAACCGTCCAGAGTAGTGATGCTAGTCGGGCGGGTGGGTGTGGGAAGCAATCGGTTGAAGAGCATGCATTTAGTTTTACTAGCATTTAAAATCAGTTGGAGGCCATGGAAGGAGTAGTGTATGGCATTGAAGCTCGTTTGGAGGTTTGTTAACACATTGTCCAAAGAAGGGCCAGATGTATACAGATTGGTGTCGTCTGCGTAGTGGTGGATCAGAGAATCACCAGCAGCAAGAGCAACATCATTGATATATACAGAGAAAAGAGTCGGCCCAAGAATTGAACCCTGTGGCACCCCCATAGAGACTGCCAGAAGGCCGGACAACAGGCCCTCCGATTTGACGCACTGAACTATATCTGAGAAGTAGTTGGTGATCCAGGCGAGGCAGTCATTTGAGAAACCAAGGCTATTGAGTCTGCCGATAAGAATGCAGTGATTGACAGAGTTGAAAGCCTTGGCCAGGTCGATGAATACATCTGCACAGTACAGTCTTTTATCGATGGTGGTTATGATATCGTTTATGACCTTGAGTGTGGCAGAGGTGCACCCATGACCAGCTCGGAAACCAGATTGCATGGTGGAGAAGGTACGGTGGGATTTGAAATGGTCGGTCATCTGTTTGTTAACCTCTTACCTCTACCTGGGATGCTTGCGTCCCAACTAGAGCTCTGGAAATGCAAATGCGCTACGCTAAATGCTAATAGTATTAGTTAAAACTCAAAAGTTCATTAAAATACACATGCAGGGTATCAAATTAAAGCTACACTCGTTGTGAATCCAGGCAACAAGTCAGATTTTTAAAATGCTTTTCGGCGACAGCATGAGAAGCTATTATCTGATAGCATGCACCAATACACTACAACAGAAAAGCACAGCAGGGGACGTAAACAAAATAATTAGCATTTCGGCGTTACACAAACCGCACAATAAAATAGAAAACAGTCATTACCTTTCACCGTCTTCTTTGTTGGCACTCCTAGATGTCCCATAAACACTATTGGGTCTTTATTTCGATTAAATCGGGCCATATAAAGCCAAGATATCGTTATATGTAGACTGTGTGATAAACGAAAAAAACAGCGATTTCACAACGTAACGTCATTTTTTAAAATTCAAAAAGTAGACGATAAACTTTCACAAAACACTTCGAAATACGTTTGTAATGCTACTTTAGGTATTAGTAAACGTTAATAAGCGATAAAAATCATCCGTAGGCGATGTATATATCATTAGCTGTCGTCTTGGAAAAAAATTTCAGGAGAGAGCTCTTCCGGAATGATCTGGGTGGAGACCGGAGGTAAGCGGTGCCCCTCTTTCGGTTCAACCAAGAATCAAAGATGATTAAATTCACAAGATACTCGACTACATGGGGATGCTGTGGGAGTTGAATGCTCGGTCTTATCTAATTCGGCTCACTGTTAACAATTGCTGGAAGTGGCGCAAGGATATTTATTTCCATTTTCTGTGATCAGGTTTTCCTGCGCTTTCCGATGTAACGCACGTTATGTAATAGCCACAGTCGTGATTTAACCAGTTTTAAAAACGTCCGAGGGTTTCCTATACACACATTCTAACCATATGAACGTACTATATTCCTGGCATGAGTAGCAGGGCGCTGAAATGTTGCGCGATTTTTAACAAAATGTTCAAAAAAGTAGAGGGTAGGAGCAACAGGTTAACTTGGCTTTTGAAGATTTTAGAAAGGCAGGGCAGGATGGATATAGGGCTATAACATTTGGGGTCTAGAGTGTTTCCCCCTTTGAAGAGGGGGATGACCGCGGCAGCTTTCCAATCTTTGGGGATCTCAGATGATACGAAAGATAGATTGAACAGGCTAGTAATAGGGGTTGCAACAATTTCTGCTGATAATTTTAGAAAGAGAGCGTCCAGATTGTCAAGCCCAGCTGGGGGCTTGGGCATGTTGCTGTGGGGGGTGCAGAGCTGTTGTCCGTCCGGGGTAGAGATAGCCAGGTGGAAAGCATGGCCAGCCGTACATAAATGCTTGTTGAAATGATTGATTATCGTTAATTTATCTGTGGTGACTGTGTTTCCTAGCCTCAGTGCCATGGGCAGCTGGGAGGACGTGCTCTTGTTCTCAATGGACTTTACAGTGTCCAAAGACTATTTGGAATTAGTGATACAGGATGCAAATTTCTCTTTGAAAAAGATAGCCTTAGCTTTCCTAACTGGGTGTGTATATTGGTTCCTAACTTCCCTGAAAATGTGCATATCGCGGGGGCTATTTGATGCTAATGCAGAACACCACAGGATGTTTTTGTGCTGGTCAAGGGCAGTCAAGTCTGGAGTGATCCAAGGGCTATATCTCTTCCTGGGTCTACATTTTTTGAAAGGGGCATGCTTATTTAAGATGGTGAGGAAATCACGTTTAAAGAGCAAACAGGCATCCTCTATTGACAGGATGAGGTCAATATCCTTCCTGGATACCCGGGCCAGGTCGATTAGAAAGGCCTGCTCGCTGAAGTGATTTAGGGAGCGTTTGACAGTGATGAGTGGTGGTCGTTTGACTGCGGACCCACCCTGTTAGGGCTCATGCGAATTTTCGCAGCTTTTTGTTAAAAATCGCGCAACATTTCAGCGCCCTGCTACTCATGCCAGGAATATAGTATATGCATATGATTAGTATGTGTGGATAGAAAACACTCAGAAGTTTCTAAAACTGGTTAAATCACGGCTGTGACTATAACAGAACGTGCGTTTCATCGAAAAGTGCAGGAAAATCTGATCACTGAAAATGGGAAAATATATCCATGCGCCACTCCAACCTATTGTTAAAGGTGAACCATATTAAATGGGGCCGAGGTTGCAATACCTACAGCTTCCACACGATGTCAACAGTCTTGTCATTTGTCTCGGATTTGTTTATTGGTCAAACAGACGCAAGGCAGAGCTTTTTTTCCGGTCTCCGACCGGATGTTTTGGTTGAGAAATATTTGGACATGATATCAGAACGTGGAGCTATTGAATATACATCGCTCCGTGATCATTTTGATAGATTTTTAATGTTTACTAATACCTAAAGTTGCATTACAAAAGTATTTCGAAGTGTTTTGTGAAAGTTTATCGTCGACTTTTTTAATTTAAAAAAATGATGTTGCGTTATCAAACTCAGTTTTTTCCTTGATTACACAGTCTTCATAGATCGATATCTAGGCTATATGTGGACCGATTTAATCGAAAAAAAGACCCAATAGTGATGTTTATGGGACATCTAGGAGTGCCAAGAAAGAAGCTCGTCAAAGGTAATGAATGTTTTATATTTTATTCTGCGTTTTGGGTAGCGCCGGCTACCGCAAAATCTGTCGTTTTAAGTGGCGTTGTAGTATTTTGGGGGTGTATGCTATCAGATAATAGCTTCTCATGCTTTCGCCGAAAAGCATTTTACAAATCTGACTCGGTAGCTAGATTCACAACGAGTGTAGCTTTAATTCAGTACCTTGTATGTGTATTTTAATGACAGTTTGAGTTTTATCAAAAACTATACGTGGCGCACTTGAAATTTCCGCTGATTTGATCGCCACAGCGGGAGCTAGTTCCTAACAAGTTAAGGATGCAGGCAATGAGGCAGTCATCGCTGAGATCCTGGTTGAAGACAGCAGAGGTGTATTAAGAGGGCAAGTTGGTCAGGATGATATCTAAGAGGTTGCCCATGGTTACGGATTTAAGGTTTGTGTGAGATTGAGGGCATCTAGCTTAGATTGTAGGCTGGGGTGTTAAGCATATCCCAGTTTAGGTCACCTAACAGTACGAAATCTGAAGATAAACGGGAGGCAATCAATTCACATATGGTGTCCAGGGCACAGCTGGGGGCTGAGCGGGGTCTATAGCAAGCGGCAACAGTGAGAGACTTGTTTCTGGAAAGGTGGATTTTTAAAAGTAGAAGCTCAAATTGTTTGGGCATAGACCTCGATAGTATGACAGAACTCTGCAGGCTATCTCTGCAGTAGAGAGCGCCTGGGGAATGGGAGTGGTTCTGGGGGCTGCAGGGCCTGGGTTAACCTCTACATCACCAGAGGAACAGAGGAGAAGAAGAATAAGGGTACGGCTAAAGGCTAGAAGAACTGGTCGCCTAGTGCGTTCAGAAGAGAGAGTAAAAGTAAAGGAAGCAGAGTCCTGCATTCCTATACTGAGAGCTTCTCCATTTTCAAAAAGGAAGTATTTGGGTGTTTTTGGACATTTATTCATGTTTTCTCAGAGCCCCCATACTGCACAACGAGGATGAGGAAGTGAAATCGCTGGTTGGGGTATGTTTCTCAAAAACAAGTGAAAATGACCGAATCATTTCTGGACACTTCTATAACAAACAGTTGTAAAATGATAATTGAAGGCAAATGATAATTTAAGGCAAGCATTGTTTTTGCAGCAGTTACGCCTGCTAACCACACCTTTTTTTCTTGATACGACAAAAGCATTAAACTCACAAAAATAACTTTCTGTGTGCCTGCGCGTGTGTGTGCCTGCGCGTGTGTGTGCCTGCGCGTGTGTGTGCCCGCGCGTGTGTGTGCACCGTGCGTGTATGTGCAACGTGCGTGTGTGTGTATGACCATACAAGGTTGTAGAGGTTGAGCTGAGGAAGAGGAATTAATGAGATATTTCACAGTTATTATCCCTAGTGCGGTGAGCGCACACACGTAGGAGGGTACAGAGTTGTGTTGGTAGGGGGGAGCAGGGGGGGAAGGATGGGGAGTAGTGACGAGGAGGGAATGTATACAGTTAAATCACATCCACAACAACAGCTCTAACTGGAGGCTTAGAACTAAGGGCCTTCATCTGTCTGGATCTTTGTTTGCTTATGAAGTGTGTGTGCGTGCGTGTGTGCGTGCGTGCGTGCGTGCGTGTGTGTGTGTGCGTGCGTGCGTGCGTGTGTGTGTGTGTGTGTGCCCTCAGGCCTGGAATTGAACAGCCCTGCTCTAAAAAGTGTGACACAACAGTTCCCTCCATAGGGTGTATATCAGTAATCAGGAGACTCTCTCTATCATCACTCCCCTGTTTGATGATGTAACATATCTCCGGAACCTGTCACAGCCAATCAGTTGCCAGCAGTAACAGACACACTGTACTGTGATGAACGATCTTCTTTCATGTCAGACTTTAGAACAAAGATATCAACTTTTTTACTTCTTCTGAAGAAAGAGCCAAGAAAATATTGAAATCCAACTTTGGTCACTATAAACGCTGTATAGGGCTAAAGGAACACATTTAACAATCTCCTCCTCCTCCTGCTGCTCCCCCTCCTGCTCCTGCTCCTATTCCTCCACCTCTTCCTCTTCCCCCACCTCCTCCTCTTGCCCCACCTTCTCCCCCTCTTCCACGGCAGGGTAGCCTAGTGGTTAGAGCGTTGGACTAGTAACCGGAAGGTTGCAAGTTCAAACCCCCGAGCTGACAAGGTACAAATCTGTCATTCTGCCCCTGAACAGGCAGTTAACCCACTGTTCCTAGGCCGTCATTGAAAATAAAAATGTGTTCTTAACTGACTTGCCTGGTAAAAAAAATATTTAAAAAAAATCACCACTCGGGTCTGGAGTGAAGGGAACAGATGGACCCAGAGGGAGAGAAAATTGTCTCACGACAGTCCTGTTGCGCTCCCTCTCTCCCCTCTCCCCCCTCAGCCCCGACAGGGAGCCACAGCATGTCTCAGACACAGAACAGACATGTTAGACACACAGAGGTGAAATAGAGGTGAACCCTGACTCAACTGTACAGAGACAGAGAAGCAGAGAGAAACCTAAAAACCCAACGCTGTTGAAACAACAGGCCAAACCAGAGGAGAATGAGAGGAGAGGATGTGGTTCTGTTTCTGGTGCTCCTTACGCTGTAAATTCTAGAGACTAGAATAGAGCAAATGATGTGGTTACACTGTCAACTGGGATTGATCATGTTTGTTCTGACTCATCAGGAGCTGAGTGGAGTCAGAGAAAGCAGTCCAGTAGGGATACAGCATGGCTCTTAGTGGAGGAGGTTAAGAGAAGCACCAGCAGGACTGCCACCGGCACCAGCACAACCCGATCACTGATAAAGACTGATGAAACCCAGCACTTAGAGGGCAGAGGGATCTGGCTCCAGCACAGTGAATCACAGCCAACAGAACTGCCCTGGATCCTTTGTGCTCTTTGAAACCATTATGCCTGTTTGCTTGTCCATGTCCCATGATGCATTGTGAGATTCCTTCCACAGACAACCTTTATTTCTTTCTTTCTTGTTTTGTATCTCATCCCAGGTCAGAGGAGGGTTATGGTAACAGTGTGGGTTGTGTAAATCTGTTTTCTTTTCCTATCCGGTATGATCTGTAGTGAAGTGATCTGTGAAGTGATTGAATAATTGCATTGAGAGTGCCGTCAAGGAGTATTATATTGTCATACAGATTAGTGGTGTGTGTCTGCTGTGTCTGCTGCCTGGTACATGGAATGATATATCCTGTTGGTTTGTTTCTGGCAGGCAGGAAACAGCTCTGATGGGTTATTCCAGCAGCAGAGGCAGCAGCAACAGCATCATGTTGCTCTGAGTGTCTCCTCTCCTCCATCCATCAGAAATAATTAGATTTTCACCAGTTCCTCAGCTTCTAGTCCGCAGGCTACGGCACTGCTACATTACTGCCGAGGAAGATCAGATTTGACAAGAGAAGCAGCAGTAATACGAACTGAGATTCATTATTCTGAACTTTCGGTTGCTGAGGTTGCAGTTTGTGTTGATAGTTCTGCCAAAGCTTAAAATCTGGGGAAGAAAATACCTCTGGGACCTGAAGGTTTGGTAATAAATGGAATCCGGAACAACACATAGACACACATCTTCTGTCTTCAAACAGAGCCGCCATCGTATCAGTCTGTCTACAAGGCTGTTCTTATCTCTGCTGTTCAGAAGGAAGGAATGGAACTGAATGGTTTAGCCGTGGGTGTGAGTTCGGGGTGGGTGTGTGTTGAATGGAACTGAATGGTTTAGTTGTGGGTGTGAGTTCGGGGTGGGTGTGTGTTGAATGGAACTGAATGGTTTAGTTGTGGGTGTGAGTTTGGGGTGGGTGTGTGTTGAATGGAACTGAATGGTTTAGTTGTGGGTGTGAGTTTGGGGTGGGTGTGTGTTGAATGGAACTGAATGGTTTAGCCGTGGGTGTGAGTTTGGGGTGGGTGTATGTTGAATGGAACTGAATGGTTTAGCTAATAACCCTGATAACATCTCCAAGGTTTTCACAGCCAGGAGGAGAAGATGCTGCATTAGTTATATCTCTGCGGTGATGAGTGAAATAAACTCTGTGGTTGACAGCCAGTCTGCTTTCTCTCTCATGTATCTACCTACATCAGGGCTCTCCAACCCTGTTCCTGGAGAGCTACTGTCCTGTAGCTATTGGTTCCAACCCCAATCTAGCCATCTACAGGAGGGTATCTCTCCAGGAACAGGGTTGGAGTGAAAACCTACAGGAGGGTATCTCTCCAGGAACAGGGTTGGAGTGAAAACTTACAGGAGGGTATCTCTCCAGGAACAGGGTTGGAGAGCCCTGATGCATCTGATGTCATCCACCCATCAGATACCAACATACCTAGTGTACATTCCTTTAGACAGAGACCCTGGTAAGATGCTAACCACACTCTGCGCCCGTCCTGCCCAGCAACCAACACGCAGAAACCATCTGATTAATGTGTTGAATATTCTAATAGGGGTTAGATGTACAAATTAATATCTGGGAAATAGGAAACAATGTTGCTAATTTATGCACATTTCAACAGATGTCGCACTTAGGCGGGAAAGAAAAAGAGTAAATGTGTTGTAACTGTAAGATAATTATAGGAGGTGGAGGACTAATCAGTCCATTTGCGGTGCAGCTCTTAAAGGTGCATCTGAAAGGTGATAGATTTTTGTGTGGTTTCAGGGGCCAGACAGACACACAGCAGAAGGAACCAATGATCAATGTTTTCCTCCCAGCCAGCCAGGCTACCAGATCAACTGAGGGTATTAGGGATAAACAATAGAATGCCACAACCTAAACTGTTGTCCACTGAAATGGGCTAATATAATGGACATATATTACAAGGCTAATTCTATTTTAGTCATTTAGCAGACAGTCTTATCCAGAGCGACTTTCAGGAGCAATTAGGGTTAAATGCTTTGCTGAAGGTCACATTCACTACCTACTGCCCACCAACCAAGACAACTGGCCCTAGACATGATCAACCACAATACAGGGCCCTAGTCACAGGACATTATGGCTGCGTTTATACAGGCAGCTCAACCCTGATCCTTTACACTGACTAATGACGGCGTGTGAAATCATTAAGCCACAGAGCATAAACATATGTTTTAGATCAATTGTTGAATTATATGTTCAAGCAATAGGCAGCATAAATCATTGGACAAATAACAATTAGATTGTCAAAGCATGTCCAACATAAATCATTCAAAATACATGCACAGACCTAGCGATCAACAATAGATACTATGCTAACTGATCCCACTACTGAAAGAACAAAAAAATGAAAATGAAAATGAACCTTATATGCACTACCAGTCCCCTCCTCGCAATCCCCCCGGACACAGACCCTCTCCACTCTCACCAACAACAACCATCAAATCCTAGTTGCAATGACAAACAAAAAAACAATAACGATTTGACATCCTTCCCTAAGCTGGCCAGCACTCTCACTCATTTCTAATGAAGTCTTTCCATCTCTCTCTCTCCCCAATCAAATCCATCCATCTCCACCCCCCCCCCCCTTCTACCCCACCCAAGCCAAGCTTATCCCCACCTCCCATCCTAACACCCCCTTACCCCCAAGCCAAGCTTATCCTACCCTCCCATCCTTACCCACCCTTGCCATGCCCCAAGCCAAGCTTATCCCCACCTCCCATCCTTACCCACCCTTGCCATGCCCCAAGCCAAGCTTATCACCCTCCCACCTCCCATCCTCCCCACCTCCCACACCCCCTTACCCCCAAGCCAAGCTTATCCCCACCTCCCATCCTAACACCTCCCCCCCTTACCCCCAAGCCAAGCTTATCCTACCCTCCCATCCTTACCCACCCTTGCCATGCCCCAAGCCAAGCTTATCCTACCCTCCCATCCTTACCCACCCTTGCCATGCCCCAAGCCAAGCTTATCCCCACCTCCCATCCTTACCCACCCTTGCCATGCCCCAAGCCAAGCTTATCCCCACCTCCCATCCTAACCCACCCTTGCCATGCCCCAAGCCAAGCTTATCCCCACCTCCCATCCTTACCCACCCTTGCCATGCCCCAAGCCAAGCTTATCCCCACCTCCATCCTAACACCCCCTTACCCCCAAGCCAAGCTTATCCCCACCTCCCATCCTAACACCCCCTTACCACCCAAGCCAAGCTTATCCCCACCTCCCATCCTAACACCCCCTTACCCCCAAGCCAAGCTTATCCTACCCTCCCATCCTTACCCACCCTTGCCATGCCCCAAGCCAACCTTATCCTACCCTCCCATCCTTACCCACCCTTGCCATGCCCCAAGCCAAGCTTATCCTACCCTCCCATCCTTACCCACCCTTGCCATGCCCCAAGCCACCTTATCCTATGCCCTCCCCATCCTTACCCACCCTTGCCATGCTCCCCAAGCCAAGCTTATCCCCACCTCCCATCCTAACCCCCCCTTACCCCCAAGCCAAGCTTATCCCCACCTCCCATCCTAACACCCCCTTCCTATCCTACCCTCCCATCCTTACCCACCCTTGCCATGCCCCAAGCCAAGCTTATCCCCAGCTTACCCACCCCCCTTATCCCCACCTCCCATCCCATCCTTACCCACCCTTGCCATGCCCCAAGCCAAGCTTATCCCCACCTCCCATCCTAACATGCCCCAAGCCAAGCTTATCCCCACCTCCCATCCCCTTGCCCCCAAGCCAAGCTTATCCTCCCATCCCCATCCTTATCCCACCCTTGCCATGCCCCAATGCCAAGCTTATCCCACCTCCCATCCTAACACCCCACCCCCCTTATCCTACCCTCCCATCCCATGCCATGCCCCAAGCCAAGCTTATCCTCCCACCTCCCATCCTAACATCCCCACCTCCCATTACCCCCAAGCCAAGCTTATCCTACCCTCCCATCCTTACCCACCCTTGCCATGCCCCAAGCCAAGCTTATCCCCACCTCCCATCCTTACCCACCCTTGCCATGCCCCAAGCCAAGCTTATCCCCACCTCCCATCCTTACCCACCCTTGCCATGCCCCAAGCCAAGCTTATCCCCACCTCCCATCCTTACCCACCCTTGCCATGCCCCAAGCCAAGCTTATCCCCACCTCCCATCCTAACACCCCTTACCCCCAAGCCAAGCTTATCCCCACCTCCCATCCTAACACCCCTTACCACCCAAGCCAAGCTTATCCCCACCTCCCATCCTAACACCCCTTACCCCCAAGCCAAGCTTATCCTACCCTCCCATCCTTACCCACCCTTGCCATGCCCCAAGCCAAGCTTATCCCCACCTCCCATCCTTACCCACCCTTGCCATGCCCCAAGCCAAGCTTATCCCCACCTCCCATCCTTACCCACCCTTGCCATGCCCCAAGCCAAGCTTATCCCCACCTCCCATCCTAACACCCCCTTACCCCCAAGCCAAGCTTATCCCCACCTCCCATCCTAACACCCCCTTACCCCCCAAGCCAAGCTTATCCTACCCTCCCATCCTTACCCACCCTTGCCATGCCCCAAGCCAAGCTTATCACCACCTCCCATCCTAACACCCCCTTACCCCCCAAGCCAAGCTTATCCTACCCTCCCATCCTTACCCACCCTTGCCATGCCCCAAGCCAAGCTTATCCCCACCTCCCATCCTTACCCACCCTTGCCATGCCCCAAGCCAAGCTTATCACCACCTCCCATCCTAACACCCCCTTACCCCCAAGCCAAGCTTATCCCCACCTCCCATCCTAACACCCCCTTACCCCCAAGCCAAGCTTATCCTACCCTCCCATCCTTACCCACCCTTGCCATGCCCCAAGCCAAGCTTATCCTACCCTCCCATCCTTACCCACCCTTGCCATGCCCCAAGCCAAGCTTATCCCCACCTCCCATCCTTACCCACCCTTGCCATGCCCCAAGCCAAGCTTATCCCCACCTCCCATCCTAACCCACCCTTGCCATGCCCCAAGCCAAGCTTATCCCCACCTCCCATCCTTACCCACCCTTGCCATGCCCCAAGCCAAGCTTATCCCCACCTCCCATCCTAACACCCCCTTACCCCCAAGCCAAGCTTATCCCCACCTCCCATCCTAACACCCCCCTTATCCCCACCCTCCCATCCTTACCCACCCTTGCCATGCCCCAAGCCAAGCTTATCCTACCCTCCCCCACCCACCCCATGCCCCCACCCTCCCATCCTTACCCACCCTTGCCATGCCCCAAGCCAAGCTTATCCTACCCTCCCATCCTTACCCACCCTTGCCATGCCCCAAGCCAAGCTTATCCCCACCTCCCATCCTAACACCCTTACCCCCCCAAGCTTATCCCCACCTCCCATCCCACCCCCTTACCCCCAAGCCAAGCTTATCCTACCCTCCCATCCTTACCCACCCTTGCCATGCCCCAAGCCAACCTTATCCCCACCTCCCATCCTAACACCCCTTACCCCCAAGCCAAGCTTATCCACCCTCCCATCCTTACCCACCCTTGCCATGCCCCAAGCCAAGCTTATCCCCACCTCCCATCCTTACCCACCCTTGCCATGCCCCAAGCCAAGCTTATCCCCACCTCCCATCCTAACACCCCTTACCCCCAACCCTTATCCTACCCTCCCATCCTTACCCACCCTTGCCATGCCCCCCAAGCTTATCCCCACCTCCCATCCTACCCACCCTTGCCATGCCCCAAGCCAAGCTTATCCCCACCTCCCATTATCCCCACCTCCCATCCTAACACCCCCTGCTTATCCCCACCTCCCATCCCACCCCCTTACCCCCAAGCCAAGCTTATCCCCACCTCCCATCCTAACACCCCCTTACCCCCAAGCCAAGCTTATCCCCACCTCCCATCCTAACACCCCCTTAAAGCCCTTATCCTACCCTCCCATCCTTACCCACCCTTGCCATGCCCCAAGCCAAGCTTATCCCCACCTCCCATCCTTACCCACCCTTGCCATGCCCCAAGCCAAGCTTATCCCCACCTCCCATCCTACCCACCCCATCCTAACTTATCCCCACCTCCCATCCTAACACCCCTTACCCCCAAGCCAAGCTTATCCCCACCTCCCATCCTAACACCCTTACCACCCAAGCCAAGCTTATCCCCACCTCCCATCCTAACACCCCCTTACCCCCAAGCCAAGCTTATCCTACCCCTCCCATCCTTACCCACCCTTGCCATGCCCCAAGCCAAGCTTATCCCCACCTCCCATCCTTACCCACCCTTGCCATGCCCCAAGCCAAGCTTATCTCCACCTCCCATCCTAACACCCCCTTACCCCCAAGCCAAGCTTATCCCCACCTCCCATCCTAACACCCCCTTACCACCCAAGCCAAGCTTATCCCCACCTCCCATCCTAACACCCCTTACCCCCAAGCCAAGCTTATCCTACCCTCCCATCCTTACCCACCCTTGCCATGCCCCAAGCCAAGCTTATCCTACCCTCCCATCCTTACCCACCCTTGCCATGCCCCAAGCCAAGCTTATCCTACCCTCCCATCCTTACCCACCCTTGCCATGCCCCAAGCCAAGCTTATCCTACCCTCCCATCCTTACCCACCCTTGCCATGCCCCAAGCCAAGCTTATCCCCACCTCCCATCCTAACACCCCCTTACCCCCAAGCCAAGCTTATCCCCACCTCCCATCCTAACACCCCTTACCCCCAAGCCAAGCTTATCCTACCCTCCCATCCTTAGCCACCCTTGCCATGCCCCAAGCCAAGCTTATCACCACCTCCCATCCTAACACCCCCTTACCCCCAAGCCAAGCTTATCCTACCCTCCCATCCTTACCCACCCTTGCCATGCCCCAAGCCAAGCTTATCCCCACCTCCCATCCTTACCCACCCTTGCCATGCCCCAAGCCAAGCTTATCACCACCTCCCATCCTAACACCCCCTTACCCCCAAGCCAAGCTTATCCCCACCTCCCATCCTAACACCCCTTACCCCCAAGCCAAGCTTATCCCCACCTCCCATCCTAACACCCCCTTACCACCCAAGCCAAGCTTATCCCCACCTCCCATCCTAACACCCCCTTACCCCCAAGCCAAGCTTATCCCCACCTCCCATCCTAACACCCCCTTACCCCCAAGCCAAGCTTATCCCCACCTCCCATCCTAACACCCCCTTACCCCCAAAGCCAAGCTTATCCCCACCTCCCATCCTAACACCCCCTTACCCCCAAGCCAAGCTTATCCCCATCTCCCATCCATACCCACCCTTGCCATGCCCCAAGCCAAGCTTATCCCCACCTCCCATCCTAACACCCCCTTACCCCCAAGCCAAGCTTATCCCCACCTCCCATCCTTACCCACCCTTGCCATGCCCCAAGCCAAGCTTATCCCCACCTCCCATCCTAACACCCCCTTACCCCCCAAGCCAATCTTATCCCCACCTCCCATCCTAACACCCCCTTACCCCCCAAGCCAAGCTTATCCCCACCTCCCATCCTTAGTTTAGTTTGGGCTTGCTCATATGAACTGATGGAGCACCTTAAACTGGATTATTCCAAGTCAAGCACAGGGCGAAGACGAGTTTACTTTTTTTTTTTATAGCGCTTTCCCACCAGTCCTCTGCAAGTTTAACTCAGCTTCCCACCAGTCCTCTGCAAGTTTAACTCAGCTTCCCACCAGTCCTCTGCAAGTTTAACTCAGCTTCCCACCAGTCCTCTGCAAGTTTAACTCAGCTTCCCACCAGTCCTCTGCAAGTTTAACTCAGCTTCCCACCAGTCCTCTGCAAGTTTAACTCAGCTTCCCAACAGTCCTCTGCAAGTTTAACTCAGCTTCCCACCAGTCCTCTGCAAGTTTAACTCAGCTTCCCACCAGTCCTCTGCAAGTTTAACTCAGCTTCCCACCAGTCCTCTGCAGGTTTAACTCAGCTTCCCACCAGTCCTCTGCAAGTTTAACTCAGCTTCCCACCAGTCCTCTGCAAGTTTAACTCAGCTTCCCACCAGTCCTCTGCAGGTTTAACTCAGCTTCCCACCAGTCCTCTGCAGGTTTAACTCAGCTTCCCACCAGTCCTCTGCAAGTTTAACTCAGCTTCCCACCAGTCCTCTGCAAGTTTAACTCAGCTTCCCACCAGTCCTCTGCAAGTTTAACTCAGCTTCCCACCAGTCCTCTGCAAGTTTAACTCAGCTTCCCACCAGTCCTCTGCAAGTTTAACTCAGCTTCCCACCAGTCCTCTGCAGGTTTAACTCAGCTTCCCACCAGTCCTCTGCAAGTTTAACTCAGCTTCCCACCAGTCCTCTGCAAGTTTAACTCAGCTTCCCACCAGTCCTCTGCAGGTTTAACTCAGCTTCCCACCAGTCCTCTGCAGGTTTAACTCAGCTTCCCACCAGTCCTCTGCAGGTTTAACTCAGCTTCCCACCAGTCCTCTGCAAGTTTAACTCAGCTTCCCACCTCTCTCTAGTTCTGTTAAAGGAGTGTTATCGAAACCCATCAAACATGAGTATGAGATTAACCCCTTCTGGCCAGGTACATTTTTAAGCAGTTTGTCCCATGGCAATGCCACTGGCAGGTTGGTAAAGGAAGGATATAGAGTACGAATGTAGTGCCTGACTTGGAAGTAGCAACTGTGGTTATAGTGATCTCTGCTGGCCATGTGATGTATTGTAGTTATGTTTCTCTTTTTGTAAGACCTTGAATCCTTTTTATTTTGAAAAACAACAACAACAACACCACCAACAATAGAAACAAACTGCTGTACCAAATTACATTTAAAAAAACTCAATCTTACACCTAAGATAATTAATTCAGAAGCAGTCTTGAATATCATATTCAATTTGTCAATTCTCTTTATTTATTTTTTAGATACATCTTGGTAAATGTCTGGAGGCGTGCGTTTGGCATGTTTGTCAAAGTGGAGCTGAAGCCATATCTTTAGTTGATCTGGCTTCATCCCCATGCAGCCCACTGGTCAAAATCCCCCCTTCTGCAAGAACAGAGTTGATATTATTCATCAACAATCAATAAGTACTTTACATTTTTGCTCATAAAATGGTCTGGTATCCACTGCTTCTGAATATCACTGGTGAATTGACACACAAAAAAAAAAAATTAAAGGTGCACTATGCAGAAATCGCTCTGCTTTTTCCTGTCTTTTACTTTGGGTTTTGTTTAACAGCTTCAAACAGCAGAAAATTAAAAAAATATATTTTGGGGTATTGAAAATACATTTCACAGCGGTTTAGATGGTAGAATGATTCTCTACACTATACATTTCTTGTTTTCATCACATAAATAGAAATTAGGCAAACTTTTAGAATTTTTGCATCCAGGAAAGCGATTTCTGCATTTCTGCATTTTTGCTATATAGTATAGGCTGCATAGTGTACTGGCTATGGCAAACTAATTTAATACTGCAGTAAACAGTGGAGTGACTGACATAAATTGATAAGGCGTTTGTAGATCACACACACAGCTGCACTTGCAGATAGCCCAGCTCCAAGTCCAAAGAGACCAAGGACTGTAATGGTGAAAGCTACTTCTGCCACATCAAGAGAATAACCTTTGGATCCATTCATGCAAACTGTTTTTGCTGTTGTAATTTTACCCCCTTTTTGGTGATATCCAATCGGTAGTTACGATCTTGTCTCATCATTGCAACTCCGCAACGAGCTCGGGAGAGGTGAAGGTCGAATCATGTGTCCTCCGAAACATGAACGGAAAAAGACGTGCTGCTTTTTAACGCCTGCTCGCTTCACCCAGAAACACTGGTCAACTGAGGACTGAGGTCAGCTTGCAGGCGCCCAACCTGCCACAAGGAGTCACTAGAGTGCAATGAGCCAAGGAAAGCCTTTCGACTAAACCCTCCCCCAATCCGTACCACATGTGCGCCGCCCTATGGGACTCCCAATCACGGCTGGGTCGAACCCCAGGCTGTAGTGACGACTCAGCACTGCGATGCAGTGCCTAAGTCCTCTGCGCCACTCGCGGGTCCCATTGATGCAAACTTTGCCAATTTTTCTAGGGAGGAAGAATATAGATTTAACTTTTGATTAACTTGAGCACGTTCTCTTAGTAAGCTTTCAGTCAGCTATTGTGTTCAGATATGTAGATGGGCATACAGAAAGCATTTTGTCATTTTTGTATTTTTTAAAATATTAATTAACAAAGGAAGTGCTGGTCCTGAGAGGCAAGGTTATATCATTTCACTCACTGTACAATAATACGTTCACAGACAAATGAATCAATTGCAGCAAAAATAATGGAACAAAATACTCACCCTTCCTTTAGTTTAGTTTGAGTTTAGTTTAGCCTTGTGGCTAGTTAAGCATTCTGGGCGATAGGTCCTAACAAAGAAAAAGTGTTGAGTTCTGTTTCACTTTCCTTTAGATACATTTTTAGAGAGAAATTGTGATGGCGTCTCTTCGTACGCATTAACTCTGCCATGGTTCGTTGGACAAAGCCTATAGGGAAAGTTAATGGCGCATTTGGAGGGTTTTTAGATAAGCTCCAAAAATAACGTTTGTGGTAAACACAGGCTTAGGAGATCTTATGTGTTTTGTTCTATGAGATAATCGTCATCAGCGAATCTCACTTTTGTGAATTTGTAAGAATTTCTGGAAAAAAAGCACAAAGGCTTCATGATTCCTAAAGGTCATGCTAACTGACTGCTATTATCTCATATAATAAAACATACAGTATAAGATCTCCTAAGACTGTGTTAACCTCAGACTGTCACGCCCTGATCTGTTTCACCTGTCCTTGTGATTGTCTCCACCCCCTCCAGGTGTCACTTCTTCTCCCCAGTGTATTTATCCCTGTGTTTCCTGTCTCTCTGTGCCAGTTTGTCTTGTATGTTAGTCAAGTCAACCAGCGTGTTTTTCCCATACTCCTTTTGCTATTCACTTTTTGATAGTCTTCCCAGTTGTGACCCCTGCCTGACTCTGGACTACTTTCCCACCCGCCTGATCATCCTGCCTGTCCTGACCTTGATTCTGCCTGCCCCTCGGTACCTTTTGGACTCTGAACTGGTTTTGACCTTTTGCCTGTCCACAACCATTCTCTTCCCTTACCCTCTTGAATTAATACATATTGTAAGACTCCAACCATCTGCCTCCTGTGTCTGCATCTGGGTCTCGCCTTGTGTCATGATACAGACCTTATTTTCTGTGTTTATTCCAAAATCCTATTCTTCCCTCATTCATTTTTCCCATAGGGATGGTTGAACAAACCAGAGGTAACTAATTTCCGGGTTTAAGGACTACAAACTGGCGCTCTATAAAGGTTTTGCACATGTAGTCGATGTGGGAAAGAAATGGACAGTTATTAATCATTCTCGGACACAAGGGTGGGAAGAGTACTGAAATATCCTACTCAAGTAGAAGTATTGCTAATTTCATTAAATTTTACTCAAGTACAAGTAAAACTACTGGTCGGTGAGAGTCCCAAATGATAGTCCCACTAAGCCCAAACCAGATGGGATGCAGAACGCTGCAGAATGCTGTGGTAGCCATGCTGGTTAAGTGTGCCTTGAATTCTAAATAAATCACAGACAGTCACCAGCAAAGCACCCCAACACCATAACACCTCCTCCTCCATGCTTTACGGTGGGAAATACACATGTGGAGATCATCCATTCACCCACACCGCATCTTACAAAGACATGGCGGTTGGAACCACAAATCTCCAATTTGGACTCAAGACCAAAGGACAAATTTCCACCGGTCTAATGTCCATTGCTCGTGTTTCTTGGCCCAAGCAAATCTCTTCTTCTTATTGGTGTACTTTAGTAGTGGTTTCTTTGCAGCAATTCGACCATGAAGGCCTGATTCACAGTCTCCTCTGAACTGTTACTTGAACTCTGTGAAGCATTTATTTGTGCTGCAATTTCTGAGGCTGGTAACTCTAATGAACTTATCCTCTGCAGCAGGTGTAACTTTGGGTCTTCTCCATTCCTGTGGCGGTCCTCATGAGAGCCAGTTTCATCATAGCGCTTGATGATTTTTGCGACTTTCAAAGTTCTTGAAATGTTCCATATTGACTGACCTTCATGTCTTAAAGTAATGAGAGACTGTCGTTTCTTTTTGCTTATTTGAGCTGTTCTTTCCATAATAAGGACTTTGTCTTTTACCAAATAGGGCCATCTTCTGTATACACCCCCCCTACCTTGTCACTACACAACTGATTGTCTCAAACGCATTAAGAAAGAAAGAAATTCCACAAATGTACTTTTAAGAAGTCATACCTGTTAATTGAAATGCATTCCAGGTGACTACCTCATGAAGCTGGTTGAGAGAATGGGGGGGGGGGCATTAATTAATATGTGTCCCATATCAGTTTGCAAACAATGTCAAAAATCATATATATCATTGAGTTAATAAAGCCATATACAAACGTCTCTTTTTTTGTTTTCTTGAGTAAGGCAGGTCCAAAATGCAGGTGTTTCAACCTAGCTCAGTGCTTGTGGTGGTGGGGCAAGCCAGCAGAAAATATGGAACTTTGCGCAGTGATTGGTTCAGTGTTCTGTCAATCATGAGGACTTACCATCACTACCAAGTGTATGAGGAGACATTGAAAATTCTAGCCCTTCTGCTGCTCCACAGAAGTGCACATCCAAGAAGGCTCAAGGTCATTGGCCACAGATAAAATTACGTCAATTTACGTTATTTGTACAGTAGCTTTGCTTGGACTGATCATGTCAACATCATACTTTCAAAATCTTAGCTAGCAGTCATCATCATGAATCAAGTCGACAATCTAATGGCAAATCCTTTTTAATCCTTGTCATATGAAGATAAATAATGAAGATGAATTATATATAAAATGTTACAGCGTTGGACATAAACATTACACACAGAGGCTGGGATTAAGGGACTCTTCCAAGTTGAAAATGATGAACCATCAACATGGGCCATGCTGTCAATGAGGCATGATTTGTGCCATGCTCAAAACAACTGTTAACTTGAGGACCACGGCACCACCTTCCTGTTCAAGTGAGCTGAGCACAACAATGTGAGTCCAAAAAATGTGTTGTATGCTGCTTCCTAAATTATGTAATATGCCAGGGAGACATGTATACTGTAGCTAAGAAAGTAGCTCATGTGCCTCACCCTAATAATTTGGTCTATTTACCCCTCGTATTTCACCTACTGTTCTGACTTTTCTACTGTAGCCTGTAACCTGTTTTAGGGAAAGATAATCATTGAATATAGTAAGAGCTTTCATTGTCTGCTTATTTTCCCCGTTGACTTATCATACGGCTCTAACTTGGTGTACAGAAAGAACATTGTGGCCTATGTTCTGAATTCTGTCACTGTACATTTCATTAGTCCTAAGCAAATAGTTATATTGACTAACGTTACATCCATCCTAGCTCACTCATTGTCTTAACCGCTTATGCCACAGTTTGTACATCTCAATTGTCATTAGAAACCACATCTGTTTAAGCAGGTCAGCCAAAAGGCAGTAAATGAGGCTGAATAAACTGTTTCGCTGGCAGACAAGGCTCCGCTGATAGCCAGGTGTAGCAGTGGTAAGATGTTGGGACTGCTGTTGGGAGGGACTGCTTTATGTACTATAGGCCCTAACAGTTTGTAGGCACAGTTTGTCACCGTTATAGTGCAATTCATGTATTGTTTAGCGTTGTGTTGTGTCGTAGCTTTGCTAGCATACAAACACTGGTAAGCTTGACAAACAAGACAAACTGGCAACAGACAAACAGAAAACACAGGTATAAATACACAGGGGATAATGGGGAAGATGGGCGACACCTGGAGGGGGGTGGAGACAATCACAAAGACAGGTGAAACAGATCAGGGCGTGACCGTACCACTCTAGGAGCACCACCTGGCGTCCTGCCTGGGCGCATACCTGGTTGACCGGGGTGTCAGCGGTGGAAGTTGGCGATGAGGGCTGGGTCCAGCATGTCTCTAGTGGGGACCCAGCACCTCTCTTCCGGGCCATAACCCTTCCCGGTCAACCAGGTACTGGAAACACCTGCCCCATGTTCGAACCCTCAGGAGTCGTCTCACCGTGTACGCCGGATGGCCATCGATGACACGGGGAGGAGGGGTGGTCCTGGAAATGAAAGACAAGGGACTGTGAGACACGGGCTTGATACGGGAAAGGTGGGGTGTATACGAAACGGGGCAACGGGGCAACAGAAGACAAACAGCTGAGGGGCTAATGGGCCAATAAGGGCCAATAAATCGTGGGGACAGTTTGCGAGACTCCACCCGGAGGGGCAGATCCAGGGTGGAGAGCCATACCTTCTGCCCGAGACGATACCAGGAAGCCGGGGTCCGTTGGCGATTCGCTTGTTGTCGATACCTGGAGGTGGTCTTGAGGAGGGCCGACCAGGTATGACATCAGCTGATGATTACCTCATAGAACAAAACATGAAATCGGCCGATGATTATCTCATAGAACAAAACATGCAAACCCTTTAAAGTTGACTCTCCTTTAAAAGACCTCTCCTCTCCTGTTTCTCTATTGATCAGTCAAAATAAACTCTGCCTAATTGCTTGTCTGTCTGTCCATCTACATATCTGAACATGATAGCTGTCTGATAGCTTACTAAAGGAAAGTGCTCAACTGAATCAAAAGTTAGATCCGTATTCTTTCTCCCCAGTCAATTTGACAACGTTTGCAGCAGTGGACTCAACGGTTACTGTCTTGTTGTGACAGGAGTCACTCCTTTAAGCATTTCATTCCTTGATCTCTTTGGACTTGGGGCAAGGTTTTCTGTAGTTGCAGTTGTGTTGGTGATCTACAAACGCCTTATCAATTTATGTGAGTCACTCCACTGTTTACTGCAGTATTAGACTAGTTTGCGTGGTCAGTACACTATGCAGCCTGTACAGCAGAAATCACTCCACCATTTCATGGTTGCAAAAGTTCTAAGAGTTTGCCTAATTTCCATTAATGTGCTAAAAACCATTGAATCCGCTGTGAAATATCTCAAAACATTTTGTTTTCTGCTGTTTGAAGCTGATGTACAAAACCGAAAATAAAAGAGGGGAAATGGAGGAGCAATTTCTGCATAGTGCACCTTTAAATGAAATTATATCAGAATGTTCTGCCGGATACTTTTTTTTGCCAATTAACCAGTGACATTCAGAGGCAGTGGATACCAGAACATTTTATGAGCAAAAATATAAATTACTTATGTGTATTGATTGTTGATGAATAATATCAACTCTGTTCTTGCAGTGGGGGTGATTTTGACCAGTCTGTCCAGATCAAATAAAAGCTCTGCTTTGAGAACATGCCAAACTCATTCCTCCAGATGTTAACCCAGATGTATCTAAAAAATAAATCAAGAGATTTAACAAATGTAATATTATCTTTAAGACTACTTCTTAACTCAGAGACTAAATTCATTTTTTAAAATGTCATTCAGGTACAGTAGTTTGATGCTATTGTTGGTGTTGTTGTTGTCGTTCCTTTTCAAAATAGAAACATAACTACAATATATCATATGGCCAGTAGAGATCACTATAACCACAGATAATTAGGCATGAAAGCTGGTCTCAACACAGAACAGGCCAAGGAAATACCCAATTACAGTTCAGTCTAGCGACCTTTTTTGATTCATCACAAAGCGTGCTGGCTCAGTCCTGATTCAGTTCTAATAACACCGTCATGGAGAGTTCATTGAACGTTAAAGTGAGTAAAGCAAAACTACTGTTTCATAAAATTTTCCAGCCCAGAAACAATAAAAGACTCAGATTATCATGGAGGTCAGACTACTTTGGATTCCACCTTTTCTATCTGGAAAAATAAAGGCTTGATAAGCTTCAAAGACCTCTGCAGTTGTAAAGATCTTTGTTCCAAATATGGTTTGTCACTTAACAACCTCTTTTGCTACTTCCAAGTCAGGCACTGCATTCATACTCATTTTGAGGCTCACAAGTGGAGCAGTGGTCTAAGGCACTGCATCTCAGTGCTAGAGGTGTCACTACAGACCCTGGTTAGATTCCAGGCTGTATCACAACCGGCTGTGATTGGGAATCCCATAGGGCAGCGCACAATTTTCCCCGACTCGTTAGGGTTTGGCCGTGGTCGGCTGTCATTATAAATGAGAATTTGTTCTTAACTGACTTGCCTAGTTAAATAGCTAATAAATATCCTTATTTTCCCAACCTACCGGTGGCATTGTTATGGAACAAACAGCTTAAAAATGTACCTGGCCAGAAGGGGTTAATCTCATACTCATGTTTGATGGGTTCCGATAACACTCCTTTAACAGAACTAGAGAGAGGTGGGAAGCTGAGTTAAACTTGCAGAGGACTGGTGGGAAGCTGAGTTAAACTTGCAGAGGACTGGTGGGAAGCTGAGTTAAACTTGCAGAGGACTGGTGGGAAGCTGAGTTAAACTTGCAGAGGACTGGTGGGAAGCTGAGTTAAACCTGCAGAGGACTGGTGGGAAGCTGAGTTAAACTTGCAGAGGACTGGTGGGAAGCTGAGTTAAACTTGCAGAGGACTGGTGGGAAGCTGAGTTGAACTTGAAGAGGACTGGTGGGAAGCTGAGTTGAACTTGCAGAGGACTGGTGGGAAGCTGAGTTAAACTTGCAGAGGACTGGTGGGAAGCTGAGTTGAACTTGCAGAGGACTGGTGGGAAAGCGCTATAAAAAAGTAAACTCGTTTTCGTCCTGTGCTTGACTTGGAATAATCCAGTTTAAGGTGCTCCATCAGTTCATATGAGCAAGCCCAGACTAGCAGAGATATACCCTGATTTAGACAACAAGTGTGAACATTGCTCACATTCTCCTGCTAACCTCACACACATGATCTGGTTTTGATTCTAACTGATAAGCTTCTGGACTTCCATCTTTGAAATGTTGTCACATGTCTGAGCTATTCAACTTCAACCATCACTCCATGTTGCTACTTTTGGAACTAGAAGAACCCACTCTTATATCATCCAAATACAGATATTATTGATTTCCACAACTCTTCTTTCTTTTCACAGAATTGAGTTGGAAATCCTCAGTCCCTCCCTCTCTAGCTGTGTGGTTCAAATACATTATATTTTTTCTTAAGTTAGAAAATATCAAATTGACCTTGAGAGGATCAACAGACAGGTTCTACTCACTTTGGCAACCCTTTATCTCATACTTTGAGGATCTCTCTTCTCTTCCTACTGATTGAAAAACTGCCACACTTAAATTAGTAGACTATAGGCAATTACATTTAGCTAGCTCTTTTATGATTTGATTCCCATACGTTTCAAGATGTTGACCTAGACTGCCTCTATGGAAATCGATAACAATGTTTCTAAATGTGGACAAATGTTTCTAAATGTGGACAAATGTTTCTAAATGTGGACAAATGTTTCTAAATGTTTCTAAATGTTTCTAAATGTTTCTAAATGTGGACAAATGTTTCTAAATGTGGACAAATGTTTCTAAATGTGGACAAATGTTTCTAAATGTTTCTAAATGTGGACAAATGTTTCTAAATGTGGACAAATGTTTCTAAATGTGGACAAATGTTTCTAAATGTTTCTAAATGTGGACAAATGTGGACAAATGTGGACAAATGTGGACAAATGTGGACAAATGCACTAATATCACCCCCCCCCCCTCAAACCCCCAAGCATGCCTATCATTATTCACAATTCATTCATGGTTATCCAGAATCATGGTAGCATCCATATTATTGTAGAAGTGACTCCAAAATGACACAATACATTATTTGACATGTATTTCTATTGGCATAATGTAATCTAAAACACAACGAAAACAAACTACAAATGCATCCAGTCAGGTTTGCAAAGTCACAAACTTGATACACAGTAGTCATTGCGTGCAAGGAAACGGGACGAAATACTAAACCTTTGACTACTTGAATTCGCAAATAAGTGAACTGGTCCAAATACTTATCACACCTTCATATGGGGGACTAGATACATCACGTGCTTTCATTTCAAAACGGTAAAACAGATATGTATGAAAATACACACATAAAACACTTGATCTCAAATCCAAAAATGCTGGAGTATAGAGCCAAATGAAACTTTTTTGCTTCACTTTCTAAGGAAATACACAGGGGAGTGTGTCTTCTGAGGTCATTGCACATGCGCACCACAGTTTTAATAGGTTGGCATAGGAAGCCCCAGCCCAGACATTGATACAGAATGCAGTACAGATGGTATCATTTTATCATTTGGGTAAAGATGGTATTTATGTTTTAGGGAACCTCACCCAGTATCAGTACAGCCATGCAGTCCAAAAATAGTGCCTGGTAGATGATTCCTAAATATTAGAGCTTGGTGGCAGTGGAAAACAACGCCCAGGTATGGCATCAGGAAGGTTTGAAGTATTGCAAAACAACTAGTGAGGCAGACCTTAGCTAGAGGTATCTGAAAGAATCAGATATTCTAATCAAAAGTAAATCTACGCCTACTCACCCTGAGCATGTATCTAGACACCAGTGGTGGAAAAAGGAGCCATTTGTCATACTTGAGTAAAAGTAAAGATAAGTTAGTAGAAAATGATTTAGGTAAAAGTGAAAGTCACCCAGTAACATATTACTTGAGTAAAAGTCTAAAAGTATTTGGTTTGAAATATATTTATGTATCAACAGTGAATGTAATTGCTAAAATATACTTAAGTATTAAAAGTGCAAGTATAAATAGTTTATATTAAGCAAACCAGACGGCACCATTATAATTATTCTTTTTTTTACATTTACGGATGGCCAGGGGCACGATTTCAATATCATTTACAAACGAAGCGTGTGTTTAGTGAGTCCGCCAGATGAGAGGCAGTAGGAATGACCAGGGATGTTCTCTTGATAAGCATTCAAAATGTAAGAGTACTTTTGGGTGTAAGGGAAAATGTACGTTGTTAAAAAGTACATTATTTTCTTTAGGAATGTAGTGAAGTAAAAGTAAACATTTTCAAAAACATACATTTTTTTAAAGTACAGCTACTTTCAAGTATTTTGTACTGAAGTATTTTACACAACTGCTAGACACACAACTAAACAGTAAAGAGGACGGGTCAGTATTTAATTCCACTATTTCTTCTGCATTAAGCCTGCTCTGTCTGTGCACTCTCTTGGTCGGTCGTACAGCTCCACACACGTCTGTCCTGTTGCATTCAAAAAAATACGTTAAATCAATTGACTAAAACTAGGTATAGCTGTTTGTTGAGCTAGTTGTTGTTGCACCTTTCAAAATGAAACATACCTACAATATGTCACATGGCCAGCAGAGGTCCCTACAACTATATAAGACATGAAGGCTGGTCTGCATACAGAACAGACCATGGAAGTACTCCATTACAGTTTATTCATTCATCACAAAGCATGCTGGCCCAGTCCTGATTAGGCTCCAATAACACCATCAGAGAGAGTTCACAGAGGGTTAAAGGGAGTAAAACAAAACAAAACATCTGTTTTTATAAAACTATATTTCACAGTCAAGGAACATAAATAGACTGAGATCATCAGGGAAGTCAAATTCATTTAAAGAGTGTCTGGATGCAAACGCATCTGCTGGGCCAAACGGTCAAAACTCTGAGAATTCTCTGGTTTTGAGAATGTTGCTATGAATGTAGCAGCTGCTGAGACCATTCTACTGTCTGACAGGACAATATTAGTGTAAAAACTCTCTTCTCTCTCCCTGACACTTGAAATCAGTAGCCCTAACAATGTTTACATTCATGGGAGAGAGGCAGAGAAACACAGTGATGTTGAGAGAGAGTGAGGGAGGGAGAGTGAGGGAGGGAGGGATGGGAAGAGAGAGAGAGTGAAAGAAAGAGAGAAGTAGCATCGCCCTGAGATGTTTACAATCACAATCACATATTACAGAACTAGCCTACATTATTACATGAGAACATTATTCAACCACGTTATTTATTTGCTCTGTAGGTGCCCTAACCAATAATAAATAATCCCAATATTACACAGTAAACATGTCATACATCATCCACATTATCCAGCTGTCTGTTTACTGAGGCAGAGAAAACAACAATGTTCTGGCCAAGACTAAACACATCATTTCCTGCTACTGGAGCTGGAGGCCAGTCCTGCTGCAGGAAAGAATGGATCTGAGTTCCCTGAAAGCAATACAGTAACTTTCCCTTTTACTCCCTAGAAGATCATTGTTATTCTTCTTTCCTCTAACTGGTTTCAGTGTTACACAAAGACAGCCCCTGAAGGCAGACAGCAATCTGAGTCTTAAAGCCACTTTTCTTCCCTCCATTACTGGACCACATGTCAGAGTCCAGTGGTCCTCTGGGTGAAACTGGATCCCAGCAGATTAAGAGATCTAATCCAGCCATGTTGAATCACAAAGGAACATCCGGAAATGTTTAGAGAGAGTATTTAAACGACTCCACTGCCAGCTAGTCATGAGAACGAGGGGGGAGGAGGAGGAGAACCTCCCAAATCATCCCCTCTACCACTCCATCCCTCTACCCTCTGAATCTCTGTTTCTATGATTAAGGAGTTCTGCCGTACGTGACACTGTCTCTGTGTGGAAGTCATGATGATGATCTCATAGAGGGTGAGACAGAGTGGAGCTGCTCAACGTAAGCAAAGCTGTACTTTTACGGCCTCCCCCAGAGCCGGCGGTGATTGACAACACATTTCTAGTGCCTCAACGTCAACTTTTATACTGCTGTGTTTTGGTTCCACTGTCCTGGTCGGTAGCAGGCATGGTGGCGTGAGATGTCCTTTCTCGGCACCACTAGATGGAAACACTCTGAAGTTACTGACTCCATGGTTCTGGCACCACTCTGTCTGTCTGTCTGTCTGTCTGTCTGTCTGTCTGTCTGTCTGTCTGTCTGTCTGTCTGTCTGTCTGTCTGTCTGCCTGCCTGCCTGCCTGTCTGTCTGTCTGTCTGTCTGTCTGTCTGTCTGCCTGCCTGCCTGTCTGCCTGCCTGCCTGCCTGTCTGTCTGTCTGTCTGTCTGTCTGTCTGTCTGTCTGTCTGTCTGTCTGTCTGTCTGTCTGTCTGTCTGTCTGTCTGTCTGTCTGTCTGTCTGTCTGTGTCTATCTCTCAGAGACCACAGCTCTGCAGTCTGTCTGCTAACAGAGTCGCCATTAAACATTAACGACACACTGCAGAGTTGAGAAACTGCAGTAGAAAAGCATAGAGGAAGTCTGTTCTCCCCCTTGGTGTGTTTTTTAAATTGATCATTTCATACTCTTCCTACTCAGGAAGTGACATCATCAGGAAGTGAGGTTAATTGTCTTCTACCTGCTCTCCTGCAAATTACAACCAGACTGGGAGCTCCTGCCTCTCTCTCCACAGCTCTATAACCCTAGAACCCGCTCCCTGCCCGCTTCAACTAGGTTATCTACCTCGTCCTCTCTCTCTCTCTGCGTCCCATAATAATCATTGTCATTATTGTTAAGGCCTCATTTGTTCAGCGGACGCCCTCATTCAAGGAGCCGAGTGCAGCCTGAGAGGAGCAGACACACAGTGCAGAGCAAACACATCCTGCTGAGCACATCACAGCCGGGACAGATGAGAGGAAGATGTCTGAGCAGCACTGTACAGAGTGGTGTGGGCTCACAGAGCAAACAGTGCTGAGTGTAATGGTAAACATGATGACAAACATCTCCAGGGCTACACACAGATCCGCTTATCTACTCAGTGTACTGCAGAAAAAGATACCCTCTGTCTTCATAAACACACACACACACGCACACACACCTAACCGGTAACAGAATGCTCCCCTAAGTGGAGAGGCTTCAAAGAACTCAGTCATCTGTCGACTGACAGCAGTTTGGTTAGTTTGGTTAGAGGTGGAAGACAGGAAGGTTAGGGGTTGATACGACCCCTGCCTCACAGCAGGCCTACTGCACCAAGGACAGAGCTGATAGGCAGACTCACAGGGTTGGAGGGTTTGGCTTAGACAAAGATCTGTGCCCCTGCATATTGACTCTTACCAGTACCCCCTGTATATAGCCTCGCTAGTGTTATTTCATTGTTGCTCTTGAAAGAAAAGTTGAATTTTTTTAAACTTCACTTTATTTTAGTGAATACTTTCTTAACTCTTATTTTTCTTATAACTGCATTGTTGGTTAAGGGCTTGTTAGTAAGCATTTGACTGTAAGGTCTACTACACCTGTTGTATTCGGCACATGTGACAAATACAATTTGATTTGATTATAGCACGAAAGTCAGCTGGAGAGGGTGTGAAAGTAAGAGAGAGAGTGAACACGAGAGAGAGAGGCAGAGAGAGAGAGAGAGGCAGAGAGAGAGAGAGAGAGAGAGAGAGGCAGAGAGAGATGTGCTGTGTGTAGGCTGCAGAAGGATCCCAGCAGAGTGTTTATTTGCAAGCTGGAGCTCTTGGACTCCCTGATTGAACCAAAACAACATCAATCTGTGATCAGTTTCCCTGTGTTTTGTGTGTGTGTGTGTGTGTGTGTGTGTGTGTGCGTTTTTGTGTGTGTGTGTGTGTGTGTGTGTGTGTGTGTGTGTGTGTGTGTGTGTGTGTGTGTGTGTGTGTGTGTAGATGTCAAGGTCAGAGGCTCAGAGAAACAATGCTGCTTTTATTCCAAACCAGAGAAAAGAGAAAGAACCACAGAGACTGAATGCAGGACTTAGTAATGCACTGGTTTTCCTTCTTCTCCTTCTCTCCCTCCCTCCCTCTCGCTTGCTTTTTTTTGTTTACCCCTCCCCTCACCCCCTCTTTGTTGGCAGGGTTTTTTGGGTGTGTGTGTGCGTGCGTGTGTAATGGGGGTGTAGGAGAGGATAGGGGTAGAAGGGGGTGAAAGGGGAGGCTAGTGGGGGTAGAAGGGTGTGGTGTGTTTTTTTTCTCTGACTGGGGCATGACTTGGCTTCTCTTAATGTGTTTTCACAGCAAACCCTGCTGAACACTACAGGCCTGGGGAGAGGAGCTGAAAGAGCAGTGGAGAAGTAGAGGAGTGTACCCCCTGAAAGTCCCCTCACCCCTTCTCACCCGCCTCTCATCCCCCCTCACCCCCACCAAGTAAGGACACGGAGCAGTGGCCTCTGGAGAACAGAGGTAAACATGTCCCCATTTCTTCTGCTGCTTTCCCCCTCCTCCTCCCTCTCTTTCTCTTTTCCCCCTCCTCCTCCTCCCTCTCTTTCTCTTTTCCCCCTCCTCCTCCCTCTCTTTCTCTTTTCCCCCTCCTCCTCCCTCTCTTTCTCTTTTCCCTCCTCCTCCACCCTCTCTTTCTCTTTTCCCCCTCCTCCTCCCTCTCTTTCTCTTTTCCCCCTTCTCCTCCCTCTCTTTCTCTTTCCCCCTCCTCCTCCCTCTCTTTCTCTTTCCCCCTCCTCCTCCCTCTCTTTCTCTTTCCCTCTCCTCCTCCCTCTTTCTCTTTTCCCCCTCCTCCTCCTCCTCCTCCTCCTCCTCCTCCTCCTCCTCCTCCTCCTCCCTCTCTTTCTCTTTTCCCCCTCCTCCTCCCTATCTTTCTCTTTCCCCCTCCTCCCTCTCTTTCTCTTTTCCCCCTCCTCCTCCCTCTCTTTCTCTTTCCCTCTCCTCCTCCCTCTTTCTCTTTTCCCCCCCTCCCTCCTCCTCCTCCTCCTCCTCCTCCTCCCTCTCTTTCTCTTTTCCCCCTCCTCCTCCCTCTCTTTCTCTTTCCCCCTCCTCCCCCTCTCTTTCTTTTCCCTCTCCTCCCCACTCTCTTTCTCTTTCCCCCCCTCCTCCTCCCTCTCGTTCTCTTTCCCTCCTCCTCCCTCTCTTTCTCTTTCCCCCTCCTCCTCCCTCTCTTTCTCTTTCCCCCTCCTCCCTCTCTTTCTCTTTCCCTCTCCTCCTCCCTCTCTTTCTCTTTTCCCCCTCCTCCTCCTCCTCCTCCTCCTCCTCCTCCCTCTCTTTCTCTTTCCCCCTCCTCCCTCTCTCTCCTTTCTTTCTCTCGCCGTGCAGCGGCTGCCTTCATTTAAAAAGGCTGCTGGCTGATTGCCTTTTATTATGCAGGCCCAAACACACTCCATCACACGCTTTCACACACGCACTCACTCACGCACGCACACACACACTCCATCAAAGCTGAGCTGAGCTGGTGGCAGGGGGCCGCAGGGGACCGGGCTCTCCAACACAACATAATCCCTTTTTATTCCCGAATTAACACTTCAGGACCTCATTGAAGATGTTACCCAACTTTGCTATGAATGTAAGTGCTCCCCAACATAGAATATTGTCATAAAGTATTCAAGTAGATAGATTACACATTATATTCAAACCATCTGCAGTATATCTGCATGGAGGTGAGGTATGAGGCCTGGCTATGCATCTCTGTCAGGCTGTAGAGCAGTCCGTTGGGTCCACTGGAGTAACAGTCCACATGGCACAGGGGTTTAGACCAGCAATGGAAGGGGAGAGTCTGCCGACTCAAAAAACAAACAAACACATCCCTCCTTCGTCCCACCTTCCCTCTGTCTCCTGCAGGAACATATGGACTCGCCCCTCACCCCCCTCACTCCTCCCTCCTCA
Source organism: Oncorhynchus nerka (assembly GCF_034236695.1). Taxonomy (NCBI): domain Eukaryota; kingdom Metazoa; phylum Chordata; class Actinopteri; order Salmoniformes; family Salmonidae; genus Oncorhynchus; species Oncorhynchus nerka. The sequence goes on along the minus strand of NC_088399.1, from coordinate 68,743,185 downwards.
CCACCTCCACTTCTTTGCACATCCCCCCCTCCTGAAACTGTCCAGTGTTACGAGGTGTCAGCGGTTGAAGACGGACGAGGAAGGTCTGGTTCACATTAGCAGCAGCAGCAGCATGAAGTAAGTCAACCCGGACCCCCAGAGCCCCACTCCTCCCAGCCCCAACCTACAAATACCTGAGGCTATTTCATAGATGACATCACCGACGTCGAGGATCGGTCGGATGGTCAGTTTTACGAGGGTATGATAGGCAGCATGAGTGAAGGATGCTTTGTTGCGATATAGGAAGCCGATTCTAGATTAAAAAAATTGGATTGGAGAATGTTAATATGAGTCTGGAAGGAGAGTTTACAGTCTAACTGTATATTGTAATTACTTCGCCACCATGGCCTATTTATTGCCTTACCTCCTTACCTCATTTGTACTCACTGTATATAGACTTTTTGTTTTCTTTTGTTCTACTGTATTATTGACTGCGTGTTTTGTTTATTCCATGTGTAACTCTGTGTTGTTGTATGTATCTGTCACGCCCTGACCATAGAGAGCTTTTTATTCTCTATGTTGGTTAGGTCGGGGTGTGACTAGGGTGGGTCATCTAGGTGATTATATTTCTATGTTGGCCTGGTATGGTTCCCAATCAGAGGCAGCTGTTTATCGTTGTCTCTGATTGGGGATCATATATAGGCAGCCATTTCCACTTTGTGCTTTGTGGGATCTTGACTATGTACCTGTGAGCACTATTGTTGCTTCATGTTTCGTTTTGAGATTTATTGTTTTCTTTGAGTTTCACTTCCTAATAAAGAGAATGGAACCATACCACGCTGCATCTTGGTCCACTCATTATAACGAACGTGACAGTATCGAATTGCTATGCTTTATCTTACCAGGTCGCAGTTGCAAATGAGAACTTGTTCTCAACTAGCCTACCTGGTTAAATAAAGGTGAAATTATTATTTAAAAAATAAAAATAAACGCATCCCCAGCCCCAGCAACCAGCCCCAACCCCCAGCCCCACACCTCCAGCTTTCCATCCCAGGCCCTATCCTGCTCCTGGATTGTCATATAACTGTATGGATCCTGGACATGTGTTATTCTGGACTCCTGCAGCTGTTTCTCCTGTTTCTCCTGCATTTCACCATCTGCTGGTCTGGATCGATCACCACAGGCAGGACAAAGTGCTGTGGATATAATGTACATGTGCTATTAGCTATCCAGGCAGTATTGAGTGCTGTGACTGAGTCCAGGGTAGGTTCCAGTGGAGACAGTGGTTGTTAGTAAGGTTTTATCCTGCTGTTACCCTGACTTAGGTCATGACAAAATGGCTTCATCACACCCAGGGACATCCGGAGGTGGACCAGCGCCACCTCCTGTACAGTAAAGAGAGACGGCTGTACGCACAGGTGATAGGGAACGCTGCTCTTATAGGAAGGCTATACTGTAGGTTTAGTTTGCTGGTTTCAGTCCTTTACTGTAGAGAGGTGAAGTCTGTAGGTTTAGTTTGCTGGTTTCAGTCCTTTACTGTATAGAGGTGAAGTCTATAGGTTTAGTTTGCTGGTTTCAGTCCTTTACTGTAGAGAGGTGAAGTCTATAGGTTTAGTTTTCTGGTTTCAGTCCTTTACTGTACAGAGGTTTATTAGTGTCAACAGGATGTTTGGGATGATTGGGATGTTGATTGTGAGGTCCAGCCTTCTCATTGGCTCTGCTCTGTTTATCTGCCTCCTCTCTGGTTCTCTCTGTCTGCAGCCCTGTGATGGTCCACAAACAACCTTTGAAGCTTACAGCCACTCTGTCTCTGTGAGACTCAGTTTTCACACACAGACACACACGCGTGCACGCACACACACGCACATACACACACATGCACACACACACACACACATGCACACACCGCAGTGTCTTCCTACGCCTGACATTCACACAGCCTCTGTAGACCAGCCCACCTCCCACCCAGCCTCAGGATGTGGGTGCTTCTGAGGCTTTACGTTTTCACGTGTGTGTGCGTGTACGTGTGTGTGTGTGTGTTTCTGCTTGTATGTGTTTAAGACTCTGTTGAGAGCAGCCCACTACAAGGTAAAAGATAGATGCAGACAGACAGTCAGTGAGGTTTCCTTCTGTTCTTTACCTCTCTCTGCTACACCTATACTGCTTTGTCTACACACACACACACACACACACACACACACACACACACACACACACACACACACACACACACACACACACACACACACACACACACACACCCCTCACACACACACATCACATCTTAAAGGCACACATTTTTAGTCAATTTAATACTTTTGTTGTTATATCAAAGAAAGGTGTGTTTAGCAGGCCTAACTGATGAATGTATGTCCATTATATTAGCCCATTTCATACAGAGTAAGACAACAGTTTAGGTTGCTTATCCCTAATACCCTCAGTTGATCTGGTAGACACTATTAAATGGAATTAATAAGTTATTATGGTATTAACGTAAGTCATTCGGTCCCATAAAAACTCTCTCAGCTTTCTGTTCTTCCAAGGGCGCCTATTCACCCTCTTCATCCATAGTAGTCTGTCTGGGATATGTGTGATTTATATAGATCATTATACAACGGGTGTGTCTAGTCCTGAATGCTGATTGGTTTAAACCACATTCCAGCCGGTGTCTGTTCCACAAATTACCACCAGCTAAGTCTATGACGTTAAAATGCCTATTTAATCTGTTCCGTCTGATTGCGCAATCAAATGTCTCATTAACCAAGAAACTAATAAACTGGATCTCAACTATAGAAAGCATCTAGACATGATCTCGTATTTCTTTTAGACTAACATTTAGTTTTCAACAATGTCTCTCCGACATTTGCAACATTGTTGCAATATTTAAATTCGAACTGTCCCATAGTAATGAACGTGTCGGAAGTCGGGATGAAACAGACAGGCAGGCAGAGTTTCTCAGCCAGTCAAAATCATGAAACAGCTGGCAATCATTTTCATGGATATATACAAAGACATTTCAATTGAAAAAAGACCAAATGAAACAAAGTGCAGCTAGTTTGCAGTCTTTCCAGCTTCAGTTGGAAGTGATTGTGTTAGCTGTGTTGTTGGCTAGCTCCTCTGAACAACAGTGCCCTAAATGAGTGAACACATTTGCTATGCCAGGGTAAAATGAGCCTCATTAGCTCATTGTTATGGATGTGTCCAAATAAATGTCACTAGAAAACAGCTTAAACAAATGCAAATGCAGCTACTTTGCTGTTATTCTGGCTGCACTCTTTGATGTGACTGTAAGTTACCCGTAGTTGGATAGATAGCAAGCAAGGGATAAGAACGTTGTCAGCCAGTATGGCAATGGAACATTTAGAACGAATGGCTGGGTCGCTCCCGTCCATAGATACAGAACAAATAGACTGAACGACTGGCCCGCATCTCTAGCAACCGAACCGATAGAACAAACGACCAGCTGTGCCAATATATCCTCCAAACACCAGCATCTCGGGCATTATCACTTAAGTAAACCATACTATAGATACTGTAGTGGTGAAGGGTTTTGTAGAACAGTGTCACGTCCTGACCTTAGTTCCTTTTTTATGTCGCTGTTTTAGTTTGGTCAGGGCGTGAGTTGGGGTGGGAATTCTACGTTTTGTGTTCTATGTTTTCCATTTCTATGTGTTTGATCTGGTATGGTTCCCAATCAGATGCAGCTGGCAATCGTTGCCTCTGATTGAGAACCATACTTAGGCAGCCTGTTTTTCCCACTTGAGTTGTGGGTAGTTGTTTTCTGTCTCTGTGTCTCTACCAGACAGGACTGTTTCGGTTGTTCTTTTGTTTATTTTGTGTTTCAGTCTTCAGCTTATCGAATAAATCTAACATGAACACTTACCACGCTGCATCTTGGTCCTCTCCTTCCAACAGCCGTTATAAGCAGGTTAAACACACAGACTGCTCATCTCACTTCCTGTGTTTGTGATTGCTCTGGAAAATAAATGTCAAACCACCACGGTGCCACAATACAACACACATACACACACGTGCGACTGATCACAGTGCCATGTAAGCAGCCTGTGTAACAACAACAAGACACACCAGAATTATCCAGAGACCTAAACCTGCAACAGTCATGAAAGAAACAGCTTTATCTGTCAGTGCAGAGCAGACAATGACTTGCTAAGAAAATACTCTACCTCGGTAAAAACACACGTCTTTTGTTCCCATATATTCTGTCTGGATTAAAAACTTCAAACACAATTCCCAGGAACACCAAACACTTAGAAGGACAACAGTCAATGTTATTTCAAATCTTTAAACCTGTTAATGTTTTTTATGTATATTGTTTATATTCATGGAAAAAATAGTGCATAGAAACAGGGGGCCATTTTGTGGGTTCTGGGTGAGCTTTGCCCTTTCTCAATGCTCTGTTTCTAGTTTTCCATCCAGCTCCATTCATCTGTATTATAGTAGAGTTCAATTGGTTCAGGATGGAGATTAAGCTGTTAATACCTACAGCCTGGCTGGCTGGGAGGCAGACATTGATCATTGGTTCCTTCTGCTGTGTGTCTGTCTGGCCCCTGAAACCACACAAAAATCTATCACCTTTCAGATGCACCTTTAAGAGCTGCACCGCAAATGGACTGATTAGTCCTCCACCTCCTATAATTATCTTACAGTTACAACACATTTACTCTTTTTCTTTCCCGCCTAAGTGCGACATCTGTTGAAATGTGCATAAATTAGCAACATTGTTTCCTATTTCCCAGATATTAATTTGTACATCTAACCCCTATTAGAATATTCAACACATTAATCAGATGGTTTCAGCGTGTTGGTTGCTGAGCAGGACGGGCGCAGAGTGTGGTTAGCATCTTACCAGGGTCTCTGTCTAAAGGAATGTACACTAGGTATGTTGGTATCTGATGGGTGGATGACATCAGATGCATCAGGGCTCTCCAACCCTGTTCCTGGAGAGATACCCTCCTGTAAGTTTACACTCCAACCCTGTTCCTGGAGAGATACCCTCCTGTAAGTTTTCACTCCAACCCTGTTCCTGGAGAGATTCCCTCCTGTAAGTTTTCACTCCAACCTTGTTCCTGGAGAGATACCCTCCTGTAAGTTTTCACTCCAACCCTGTTCCTGGAGAGATACCCTCCTGTAAGTTTCACTCCAACCCCAGTTGTAACGAACCTGATCCAGCTTGTCAACCAGCTAATTCTTAGACTCAGATGGCTAGAATGGGGTTGGAGCCAACAGCTATAGGATGGTAGCTCTCCAGGAACAGGGTTGGAGAGCCCTGGTGTAGGTAGATACCTGAGAGAGAAAGCAGACTGGCTGTCAACCACAGAGTTTATTTCACTCATCACTGCAGAGATATAACTAATGCAGCATCTTCTCCTCCTGGCTGTGAATACCTTGGAGATGTTATCAGGGTTATTATCTAAACCATTCAGTTCCATTCAACACACACCCACCCCAAACTTACACCCACAACTAAACCATTCAGTTCCATTCTAAACCATTCAGTTCCATTCAACATACACCCACCCCAAATTCACACCCACAACTAAACCACTCAGTTCCATTCAACACACACCCACCACAAACTCACATCCACAACTAAACCATTCAGTTCCATTCAACATACACCCACCATAAACTCACACCCACAACTAAACCATTCAGTTCCATTCAACATACACCCACCACAAACTCACACCCACAACTAAACCATTCAGTTCCATTCAACACACACCCACCCCAAACTCACACCCACAGCTAAACCATTCAGTTCCATTCCACACACACCCACCACAAACTCACACCCACAACCGAACCATTCAGTTCCATTTATCACACAAACCATTCAGTTCCATTCAACATACACCCACCACAAACTCACACCCACAACTAAACCATTCAGTTCCATTCAACATACACCCACCCCAAACTCACACCCACAACTAAACCATTCAGTTCCATTCAACATACACCCACCCCAAACTCACACCCACAACCAAACAATTCAGTTCCATTCAACACACATCCACCCCAAACTCACACCCACAACTAAACCATTCAGTTCCATTCAACACACACCCACCCCAAACTCACACCCACAACTAAACCATTCAGTTCCATTCAACATACACCCACCCCAAATTCACACCCACAACTAAACCATTCAGTTCCATTCAACACACACACACCCACCCCAAACTCACACCCACAACTAAACCATTCAGTTCCATTCAACATACACCCACCACAAACTCACACCCACAACGAAACCATTCAGTTCCATTCAACATACACCCACCACAAACTCACACCCACAACTAAACCATTCAGTTCCATTCAACACCCACCCACCCCAAACTCACACCCACAACTAAACCATTCAGTTCCATTCAACACACACCCACCCCAAACTCACACCCACAACTAAACCATTCAGTTGCATTCAACACACACCCACCCCAAACTCACACCCACAACTAAACCATTCAGTTCCATTCATTCATTCCTTCCTTCTGAACAACAAGATAAGAACAGCCTTGTAGACAGACTGATACGACGCGGGCTCCGTTTGGAGACAGAAGATGTGTGTCTGTGTGTTGTTCCTCTTGTCCTGCGGTAGTAAAGTCATTAGGGTTTAAAAATAAATTGTGTTAGAGGTTACTGACATCAGCCCTGACAGAGCACACTTTTATCACTCAACAGTTATTATGAATGTCTCTTCACCGTCTTTAAACCACCCCTGCTTCATCCCCATCCATTTATTACCAAACCTTCAGCTCCCGGAGGTATTTTCTTCCCCAGATTTTAAGCTGTGGCAGAACTATCAACACAAACTGCAGCCTTAGAAACCCAAAGTTCCGAATGATGAATCTCAGTTCGTATTACTGCTGCTGCTCTTGTCAAATCTGATCTTCCTCGGCAGTAATGTAGCAGTGCCGTAGCTTGCGGAGTAGAGACTGAGGAACTGAGAACTGGTGAAAAT